>NW_013952649.1:680344-688576 GCF_001266775.1 Austrofundulus limnaeus | reverse complement strand
ACACACACACACACACACACACACACACACACACACACACACACAACTGAGCAGAACCAAACAGACATGAATCCAACAGAATGACCTGGACAATGGGGACAGGGTTTATGTGATTGCCAAATGGACCAGAGATCACTCCAAAATCAGGAAGCAGACTAAGGACAATAATAAAATTACTTTTACATATAAAATACACTGCCTGGCCAAAACCAAGTCTCTACTTGGTTTTATCTAAAGTCTATGATGTGATTTGATTTGATTTATTTATTTAACAGGAAAATATTATTAAAAAACAAGCCTGACTCAGTATATTTGCTGTTTTACATCAGGCTCCTGTTCTGCAGCACATAAAACACTCAGAATTACAGCATCACATTCACATCATCATTATTACACCATAGACACAAAGAAAAACAAGCATAACAAATTTCAAAAAGGCAGCATTTGCAAAATAGGACGTCTAAATTTGAGCACAACAAAAAGTGTCCAGCAGATGGCAGACAAGATTCTTCTTAAAGGGCTGTGGTTTTGAAACGGACTTTATGTTTTGAGGAATGTCATTCCATGCTTTAGTATAAACATAGAAGAAAGACCTCTGGCCAATGAGAGGCTGGTGCAGTTGGTCAGGTCTAGGTCACTGAGGTCAGCTGACCACCTGAATATACTGAATGAGCAGGTGATTCTATCTATGCCTGGATTCATTGGGCTCTTATTGTGAAAGAGTGGTTCAGGGAGCATGAACCATCATTTTCAGACATGGAYTGGCTCCACAGAGTCCAGTGAGAATCTTTGGGATGTGATRGAGAAGGTCAGACTCTACAATCACCAATGCAAGATCTTGGTGAAGAATTATTGCAACACTGGATGGAAATAAATCTGACATTGCAGAAGATTATCAAACAATGCCACAGAGAACGTATGCTCCTCTGATGCTGAGCTCGTTGTTGAGTGTTTGTTTGTCACATTTGTCAAAAACAAAAGAGAAAAAATCTGACATCAATCCGTGTTTGTTTACATTTGGTGAAGAARGAAGTTGTGCCGAGCGTCTTCTTCATAGGTTTTTGTGTCTTTTCCTGCAGTGCTTCTTGCTACAGCGCCCCCACAGGCGAGGAGGTGAACAGGTTGTTCACAGGGTTTGGTTCTTCTGACAAAACACAGTGTGACTGTGAACCACACCAGCTGAAAACGTAACAAATGTTGCAGTTTTAGTCCCCAATCAGTGTGAAAACAGCCTCCCTGGATGTCACAATAATGTCCCTTTTCTACTAGTGCCACTTAGCGTAGTGTCGGTACGGTTCCAAGCCATTTCCATTTAGCAAGATTCATGGAACCAGCCCATTTTTAGTAGCTACTTCGTTGTGGTTCCAAGTGGTCCCAGTCAACACCAAAATGTGACATCAAAACACTGTTCGTCACTGGTTGGCTAGGGGGTGGAGTCACTGGTTGCTTCTAAGCTGCCTTTACAACAGCAACTCGAGGTGCCATTTTTTTTTTCAATTGTAGCAGTGACATTAGTTGTGTTTCCATCCAATTTTAATTCAAATTTTTAGCAAATTTTAAAAATTTCAAAAGTCATTCATCAAATGTGTTTCCATGTCTTATTTTGCACATTAGCTTTTTTTTTTTGAAAAACCCAAAAACCACCTCCACCAACCACCCAAAACACACCCACTGGAACCGGACTGGAACGTCAATGGAAAAGCACCCAAACCAACTCGTTCTGACACAACACTAAGTGGCACCAGTGGAAAAGGGGCATAATGCTCTACATTTATGACACATCAGCAGCTTCACTTTTCACCTCAGCTTTCTCGTRGTGGTAGACTTGTCTGAGTGCCCTAAGGAGCTCAGGAGACGATGCTGCTGAGGACAACTTGCCCCCAGGTAGGGTCCTCGGAGGGAGACCAGCTCTGGGCTGAGGAACTTAATGAAGCGTGGTGCTACAGACTCTTCCAAAAACAACAGTGTGTCCTATTACCTCACTCCTTACTCAGATTATGAGACCCTGAAGGCAGGCCTGGGGCAGAAGTTTGGTGGGGGTCTGGAGCCCTGCATGGTTTCTGCCTGAGAACAGCCTGGTGTGTTGGTGAATATGCAGCAGAACAAAATGTCGGTCTCAGCCAATACACAGGAGAAACTTGGTCTGGATCAAAGTAGACTCTTCTAGTTGTTTAACCAACCAAGCATCAGCTGAGAGTTAGCTTGTCCACAGTTCAGCTGATACACGAGACCAAAACAAGCTCAAATCAAAAGCTCTGACTCAGACGCTCACAGAAAAACTTATTTCTGTTTAATCATTAAAATAATTTCCAGTTACTGAGCTGGAACAAAGTGTTCAACTCTTCTCCAAACATTTAATCTGTGTGACAGCAGCATCTGGGCTCACCGTCCACAAAACTGCACAAATTAAACAGGAAGAGGCAGAAAAATGTCTAATACTACGAGCATTCAGCACATCTTCAGGGTAAAAAAATAAGTCCAAGTAATTACGTTTTAAACCCTAGAATAAATGTGCGCAGCTACACCGCACATTTATTTCCTCACTCCTTTATGTGTTTATACAGAACAATATTTGAACATTTGCCATGATTAAACACACCACCGACAGCGCCATTCTTCATCGCCACGGAGCACATCCAAATCCTTCTTAATTATAACGGAGGACACTGCCTCAGCTCACAGGAGTTTCCCTGAAATTTATCTTCAAAGTAAATAACTCAGGAAGGCTTTTTCAAATAAATAAATAAACAAATAAATAAATGCAGGCACAGCCAAAACTCAGGATCCATTTTTATACCCATCGGCCTCGGGCTGAGTTACGTTCTTCCTTAAATGTTTAAATTGCAAGCAGCTCTTCTGATGTCTCTTCTTGCAGTTTGCACAGCAGCATTAAAAACAAACTTTTTTAATGTTGTTTATTAATAAATTATATATTTTATATAAATTTGTGGTTGACATGTACCTGTAGTGTAGCTGAAACTGGAAAAGTAAAAACTTGATGGTTTACAGCTTTACTCTTCAGTTTGGGAACACTGGGCTTCACTATGTGATCTGTGCAGGTCTGTTGTTATTTTCCAATTAAAATAAATAAGTTCTAATATTGATATTGAAATAAAATCCTTCATAACTAAWTTTAAAACAAGCTGAAGCACACTAAAGCTGTGCAGATGTGAGTACTTTTTTCTAAAGTGTTTACTTGGTGAATAAAATTAATAAAAAGCTGATCAGTAATGGATGCAGTGACCCACTTAAAGGCTTTTCACAGGGACTGGATCTAAAATAGCTCATTAAGTAGAAGATTTTTTATACAAGATTTTTTCTAACGTTGATAACAGCTGCTAACTACCTTTAAATCTGTATCAATCCTTAATATGACCCCCGCACACAAAGCAAGGGGGTGTTATTGTTTTCATATTTATTTATTTAATTTTTTTAGTGATTTTTTTTGTTCAACACTATCACAGAAACAGCTGCCCCATCAACATGAAATGTGTCTGGAATGTAGATGAGTCCCACCTACACTACACCAGCCAACAGTTTTATGATAGACCCCATATTTGAGGAGGGGGCTCCATCTGAAAAGCAGGTGTCTGGACATACAAACATGCTTATAACTCAAAAACTATTTAACAGAGGAGCTTCAGATTTTATTTTATTTATTTTTTTGGTGTTTAGCTCTGATGAAGGGCTATCCATTGGGCCCACCAATGAGACCCCCACCCCCAGGACCCCCACATAAAACACTAAATCTGTTCTGGTGAGTTCTGATTTGCATGTGGGGGGTCATATATGTTACCTCTATGCAGTATCTAGTATTATTTAAAGTACAGAAAAACCTTCTTATGTTTGATTTTATTCTCTGTGATGAGTACTTTTTGATGGCTCTAACTTTTGCTTTTTCCTGATTTGTTGTCTGACGTCAAAACCCTGCAGGTCAGCTCAGGAGCTGCAGCATCCAAAGATGTAGCAGAGTGAAAACATGGAACAGCACTTCTTCAGGTTGGACCTCTGCAGGATGTAAAGTCAAACATTTCATTGTTTCGAACCAGGAAGCTGTCAGCGTATTCCCCACGGGGAGCGTCTCAGCCCCCACCAYGACTACAACCTCCACAATCCAGAACATGTCACATGATTTCTGGTTCAGTGGGCCAATATGAAAATATCCAGAGAGCTAACAATACCCAGCATCTATTTCTGGCTCCAGCTATTTATTTTCCACATTTAGTGAGAGATGYGTGACGGGAGCTGTCGACGTGTGATTTGATCTGACGGCTGATTTCTGTGGATCTCTGCAAACTGAGCGTTTAAACTGAGCTGCTGCTCAGTCAGCTGCAATCACGCATTTATTTCTCTTATTTTAAACTTTATTTGACAGGAACGACACATACAAAACTCTATTACGCTACAGAAATGCAAATCACCTGCTACAGTTATCAGTTTTAAAGGTGTCCTGGTATGGGGATCCTAGTTAGGGTCCATCTGTGGGCTCTACAGAACATGTTCATTTGATTTAATTCACAAAATTAATCTCACATAATGAAATTTCACTATTTCAGTTCTGCCTGTTCTGAGTTCTCTTCAGAACCTGCTGTTTTGCATAAGTTTTTATGGAAACCCCCTCCCAACCTTTTCCTTACATTAGCTCCGCCCCCTGCCAGAAGTTTACTTTCAGTTTYCTTTCAGTAAAAAGTACTATTTTTCCAAAGTAGTTCATGTTGAAATYATTTACACAAACTTTCTTTAATGTTGCTAGAACATTGCCATCAAAAATAAAAATAAAATTAGGCCATACATCTCTGTTCTCCATGACTGTTCTAAAACAGCAGAACCATCTTGTGAGGAAGTGGGCGGAGTCTCTGCTTGGGTTACCAGGAGACAGGCTGGGCTCAGGTTGGGGTGGGCTGGAGTGCGACTTGTGACATCACAAACACCGCTGTTTGAAAACCGGTCATTTCAAGACACAGACAAATACATTTACTTATAGTACAAATACCTCTGATTACATTGTTTTTTTTGGTGCTTGGACWGTTTTTAGATGCAGTACAGACCCAAATGTAAGTAAAAAAAAAGTGAACTTTGCATATTAGGTCCCCTTTAAACTATTTTATGAAAAATGAAAAAGTTAGAAYTCTTTTAGTCATCGTTTTTAAAGTTTAATATCTGTAAATATGAGTTATAATTGCTTTAATCTTTCAAAGTCCAGTTAACGGTGGCAGCYATCTTGAATTGAGTTACACAACCAGTGATTGGTTTGGTTAAAATGATGCAACTGTTTCATATAAAACTGTTGAAAGTTTTGCTGACACTGACTAAAAATATCACCCGGCCTTTCAGTCCAACGCTCCCCAGCATGGACGTGTTGTGTTGAGGGACTAATTAACKTAGTGTCAAGCAGCTCTTTGTGACTAAAACCCCTCTGCCTCAGAGGAAGTCATGCTTTTCATTTCACTTAAACTAAACGGAACAAATAATTAAAACGAAGGCCGTGTGACGATAAACGCCCGTATGTCGACAGAAGCAGCAGCAGAGCCGCAACCGCAGAGAAGAATCTGTCATCGGGCTGAAGATCTGAGTTTTCCATCTCTGCCAACATCCTGATCTGCAGGAGGGGAGGGAACACAGCTTCTGCCAGGAGCAATAATCGCCAGCTTTCAGTAATTTCACTTGCCGGATTAGCATTTCAAAAGATTAAATTTGAGTAAAAGAACAGACATGTTCTTTTTATAACCACAAGAACACTATAAACAGAACATCCAGTTTATTACAACAGGCTGATCTGCTTTTATCAGCAGAGATAACATTCTGCTCCCTGATGTAACATTCCTTCCAACAAAATGACTCTGAAGAGAAAAAAATAAGCCTTTAAAGGGAAACAAATCGGCAGCCGTGAGGACTTGGTTCTAACCTGTTCACACCTGGTGCTAACAGGTCAAATCCAAATGTTTTCTGATTGGATGAGACATATTTCCTGTTAAATTTCAGTAAATTTACTCCGTCCTGCTCTCTCTTGTCTCACTTTGTTTCTCCTAACTGAAGTGAAAATAATATTMTTTACACAGAAAAAGAGACGAGAAGAAAAAAAAGCATAAAAACCTAAAGTCGAGTCAAGGAAGAGTCATTTGCATAAGAAGCTTAAACATAACTGCCAGTTACACAGTTTTATTATTTCACCTCCAGTTAAAGTAAATTAACTGCATAATTTTTTCTGCTGGCAGTTATTGARCGCTCGTCTACAGTTTACCATAATTACATAAAACACAACTCACAGCTGAGTGTGAGATATTATGTCAATAGAACCGATTCAAACTTTTCTGCTCCGTCGCTCATCGTTCATGTGATGAAATGTTTGTTTTTATTTATGATAAACAGAATTTTATGGTTTTTCAGAATCTGAATTTTAGATGCAGCTGCATCTTTTATTTTGTGATCAGTTTAAGTCATTTGTTTTAAAGAGTGATACTCGTGGTGGACTCGTTTAAGTGCTGTCTCTTTAAATGCAAATGAGGCGCTTCAAACCCCGCCCCCTCCACCCTGTTTGTAGTTTGACAGCAGWGACACAGTTTTCAGCCGAGCAGAAACGTTTCAAATACAAAATGTTTAAGATTCGTCCATCCAGCCTCACATGTTGGAGCCAGATCCAAAACAACTCAACAATCACAACACACCACAACAACCACAACACAACACAATAACCACAACAAAACACAATAACCAAAACACAACAACCACACCACAACACAACAACCACAACACAACACAATACAACAACCACACCACACCACAACAACCACAACAGAACACAATAACCACACCACACCACAACACAACAACACAACCACAACACAACACAATAACCACATCACACCAACCACAACACAACACAATAACCAAAACACAACAACCACACCACAGCACAACAACACAACCACAACACAATAACCAAAACACAACAACCACACCAAAACACAACAACAACACAACCACACCACAACAACCACACCACAACACAACAACTACAACACAACAACAACACAACCACACCACAACACAACAACCACAACACAACAACAACACCACAACACAACAACTACAACACAACAACCACACCACAACACAACAACTACAACACAACAACAACACAACCACACCACAACACAACAACCACAACACAACAACAACACAACCACAACACAACAACCACACCACAACACAACAACCACAACACAACAACAACAACCACACCACACCACAACACAACAACCACAACACAACAACCACTCAAAAACCACAACACAACAACCACAACACAACCACCACTCCACACTACAACAACCACAACACAACACAACAACCACAACACAACAACAACACAACACAATAACCACAACACAACTTCCACAACACAACACAATAACCACAACACAACAGCCACACCACAACAACCACACCACAACACAACAACCACAACACAACAACAACAACCACACCACACCACAACACAACAACCACAACACAACAACCACAACACAACAACAACAACCACAACACAACAACAACAACCACAACACAACAACAACAACCACAACACAACAACAACAACCACACCACAACACAACAAGAACCACACCACAACACAACAAGAACCACACCACAACACAACAATAACCACAAGACAACAACCAGAAAACAACAACAACATAACCACACCACAACAACCACATAACAACCACACCACACCAAAACACAACAACCACACTACAACAATCACAACACAACAACCACTCAACAACCACAACACAACAACCACACAACAACAACAACACAACAACCACACATCAACAACCACACAACAATCACACAACAACAACACCACAACACATTTAAGGCTAAAAAAGATGGATTTTTGCATGAAATGTTGCCGTTCAAAGGAAGGTTTTGTAACTGCTCCTCATTATTAGATCATGACATGTTTGTGTACATGTGTAATCACAAATAAATACAACAAGTGTTCAGTAAATCTCTGTATAAGGGTTATATTTGTCCTTCCTCTCTCCCTCCTCGTCCTCTTTATTTTTGCTTCATTGTATCGTTTCTTGTCTCTGGTTTCAGTCTCCTGGTATCTTTGCTTTTCATATCTGTGTTTATTCTCTTTGTGTGTGTTTGACAGATATCAGCATCAGTATTCACCGCAGAGCGTCTCCTATGATAGCCCCCATCACCCCCCCCCACACC
>NW_013952649.1:675225-680217 GCF_001266775.1 Austrofundulus limnaeus | reverse complement strand
CTCCTCCTCCTCCTCCTCCTCCTCCTCCTCCTCCTCCTCCTCGCTCTTCTTCTGCACGCTCAGATTTCCCTCTGAAGTGCAGCACGCACCTTCGTCCTTATCGAGCACGCACTCGTCATCCTCTTTACTTAAATTCTTACTCACTCGGGAAATTGAACAGAATCATTTTTTTGTTCATTTGTTTTGTGCAAAAAAGACATTTTTCCACTTAAATTAATTAATGTAAATGAATGCTTTTGAAATAATAAAAGATTAGAAATAAAAGGACCTTTTGTTTTCATCAGTAATAAGTCAGATACTCCAATCTGAAGTGTTTTATTATAGTTTGTAATGTTTCATTTTAAAAAATGTCCATTTTTTATGCAACAGTTGTTTTTATTCTAGTAAGATCGCCGTAGTGTAACATGAATTAACAAATGTGCTGCATACTGTATATATATTTTCTGCATCTGAATAATAATTATCTACACACTAAGTGTTCAGTTTTGTTTGTTTGTTTAGTGTAAATTTAAGCACAGTTTCCTTTTAATAAAGTTTTAATTATTTTTATCCTCCTGTCATTCTGTGACACAGGATGTAAAACGTGATTTTAAAATGATAAAAAAGAGCTTTCTCCTATGACTAAATGTTGCACTGACACATTTATAAGCTGGCAGATGTTTGCAGCTGCACACGATGGATCAGATGTGGTTGTTTTTGACAACAGCAGCTGTTTTTGATGCCCAGCTAACATAAAATCCACACCATTCAACTGATTTTCACTTTTCCACCAAAACACAATGAATGATTGAGTTTCACACTGACTCAAAAGGTCAAATAACCACAAAGATGTTGAAATTTTTTTTTCAGTTTTGAAATTGATTTTAACACTAATAGGCTACATTCCGGTTTAGGCCTTCCCTGGATAATATATGTAATCTCAATGCAATAAACTATAGACAACATAGTGATATATGACCCCTGCACATACAGTATGCAAAGCATCAAGAACACCATAAGAGTTTCATCATTTTGGGTGGGGGTCCTTTCTGGTGGGCCTGAAGGATAGCCCTTCATCAGAGCTAAACACCAAAATTCTGAAGCTCATGTGTTGAATGGTTTTTGAGTTATTAGCATGTTTGTATGTCCAGATGCCCCTTTTTTAGATGGAGCCCCCTCCTCAAATATGTGGTCTATCATAAAACTGTTGGCTGGTGCAATGTAGGTCGGACTCATCTACATTCCTGCCAAATTTCATGTTGACTGGTGCTGCTGTTTCTGTGACGCAGTTGACCATAAATCACATATATCACATGGGTGGACATAATAGAGGTTAATACATTTAATTAATTAATTAACATTCAGCTTAACATCAAAAACTCCCATCAGTTTTCTTGTGGTCTTGTGGTGAAGATAAAACGTGTTATAAATATAAATATAAATGTAAAAATAAATACTGAGTATGGCTGCTGCACCTCTGCAGATGATGTGGACGTCTGACTCCCTCACATGTTCCAGTTTTATTTCTAATCCCTGCTGCTTTAAACCAAAAGGCAAACTTCAAAGTAAAAAAAAAAAAAAGAATCAGTGTTCTCCTAATTGCTCTGAAATCCATTGAGGAAATGTGTTTTGTAATATTCTGTGTGAGTCTGTAAATGTCAGCAGTAATAAGTGGCTGAGAGCTGTTGAATAACTGATGATCCTGCTTCAGCTCATATTCCTGTTCGACTGATGGAGAGGACTCAGGTAGGCCTTCGAGCTCTTCTTCAGTGCTGAGGGGGTTTGAGGGGGGAGACCAGGTGTCAGGCCTCGTTGATGCGTACACTCCTCATCATTTCCTCCTGGGACTTTCAGCTAGGAGTAATTTGCCCTCTCCTCCTTCCGTGGCTAGCCATTTACTGCGTCTCGCACTTTGTTTCCAGTGATATATTTGTGCTGCTCGTCCTTCCTCCGGCTGCAGCCGCGGCTCCTCGCCTGCAGTCCCTCTGCAGACAATCCGTCTTTATTTCTGCTGTCTCCCCCTGTTCTGATAGACTCTCATCAAGACCTATTAGAGCACTCGGGGCCATGCACACACGAATGCAAGCACAGAACGCTCCCAGCTCTCAGCCAATCAGAGCGCTCGTGAGGCCCGGGGGGTGGGGGGGTGGGGGGTGACTCAAAGTGAGTCTGTGTACTGGAGTGAACAAACAGCAATTTACTGCTGATGACTTTGTGCCTTTGTGCATGATGGAAGTTTGGGAGGGTGTGGGCGGGCTAATTGCTGATATGGTTGGGGACTCTGATTATGACTTGCAGTTTGCTGGTGAGAAAAGAAAAGATGGATCAAACCCAGAAAATCTTTCCCCGTGGCAAAGCACAGTGCTGATATTCAGGGGACATTTTGATCAAATTGTCTCCGTTACGTCCCACTGGCAGCGCGGTCCTGGAGAAAACGCAGCGAGGACCAACTCTCAGCCAACAACACAAAACCAAAACTGTGGGTACATATGTTGCTCGTGGCGCAGGTTATAAAACAAATTGGTTCGTTTATTGAAGCGTTTGTGTTTCAGTCCTTCGTCCCGCTGCATGGCCAAGACATTTAGTCCCAAACAGCTCCAACTGAAACTTTATTAATCATGACAGATTCCAATAATCACACATTTGTCGAGGCGAGTGAGAGAATGAGAGAAACTAAACAATCCATCCATGCAGCTGTCTCTAATTGGAAGTTAGAAATTTCTGATTTTCATGATTTGTAAATGAAAAACAAAGATAAACACCAGTTAACCGTTTATAAAGTCAATGTTTGGGGTGTTTTAGGTTCTTCCAGGTATTTGTCTCTGTTTAAATCAATCAAAAAATTATTGTTTGTGTTCACTTCAATATTTTAACAAACATAAAAATGTGTCTTTTTATCTTGATGAGGACTTTTGAACAGGTGTTTAAAAAGTGCTGTATGCATTAAAGATACATATGATGCTTTTAAATCTTTTTTTTCACATCTAAATCCTTCAGTTGAGTCTTTATAAATTGCCTCTCCCTGGGCTACCTTATCATGGTGGAGAGGTTTGAGTGTCCCAATGATCCTAGGAGCTATGTTGGTAGGGTCACCCAAGGCAAACAGGTCCTAGGTGAGGGATCAGACAAGACCCCTATGATGAGTACTACAGATGGACTTAGTATTCCCTTGTCTGGATGTGGGTCACCAGGGCCCCACTCTGGAGCCAGGCCTGGAGGTGGGGCATGGTGGCGAGCGCCTAGTGGCCGGGCTTTCACCCGTGGAGCCCGGTCGGGCACAAGCGGAAGAGAAGACGTGGGTCCCCCTTCCCATGGGCTCACCACCTGTGAGAGGGGCCGTAGGAGTCGGGTGCATTGTGTGTTGGGCAGTGGTCGAAGGCGAGGACCTTGGAGGTCTGATCCTCAGCTACAGAAGCTGGCTCTAGGGACGTGGAATGTCACCTCTCTGGTGGGTAAGGAGCCTGAGCTGGTGTGTGAGGTTGAGAGGTTCAGACTAGATATAGTTGGACTCACCTCGATGCACCGCTCTGGCTCTGGAACCAGTCTTCTCCAGAGGGGTTGGACTCTCTTCCACTCTGGAGTTGGCCATGCTGAGAGGCGCCGAGCAGGAGTGGGCATACTTATTGTCCCCCATCTTGGTGTCTGTACATTGGGGTTCACCCCAGTGAATGAGAGGGTAGGCTCCCTCTGCTACGGGTCCTGACTGTTGTTTGTACCTATGCGCCTAACAGCAGTTCAGATTACCCACCCTTTCTGGAGTCCTTGGAGGGGGTGCTGGAGAGCGCTCCTAATGGGGACTCCCTTGTTCTGCTGGGGGACTTCAACACTCACATGGGTAATGACAATGAGACCTGGAGAGGCATGGTTGGGAGTAACCCCCTCCCCCCATTCTGAACTCGAGCTGTGTTTTGTTATTTGACTTCTGTGCTTGCCATGGATTGTCCATAACAAACATCATCTTCAAACATAAGGGTGTCCATATGTGCTCTTGGCACCAGGACACCCTAGRCYKCAGYTCAATGATCGACTTTGTTGTTGTTTCATCTGATCTGTGGCCGCATGTTTTGGACACTCGGGTGGAGAGAGGGGCAGAGCTTTCAACTGACCAATACCTAGTGGTGAGTTAGCTCTGTTGATGGGTGAGGATGATGGTCAGACCTGGCAGACACAAACGCATAGTGAGGGTCTGCTGGGAACATCTGTCAGAGTCTCCCATCAGACAACTCACACCTCCGGGAGAACTTTAAACACATTCCGGGGGAGGTGGGGGACATTGAGTCAGAGTGGGCCATGCTCTGTGCCTCCATTGTCGAGGCGGCTTACCTGAGCTGTGGCCGTAAGGTTGTCGGTGCCTGTTGTGGCGGCAACCCTTGAACCCGCTGGTGGACACCGGTGGTGAGGGATGCCGTCAGGCTGAAGAAGGAGTCCTATCGGGTCTTTTTGGATGTGGGACTCTGGAGGCATCTGATAGGTATTGGCAGTCCAAGCAGATTGCGGCTCGGGCAAAAACTCAGGTGTGGGAGGAGTTCAGAGACGCCACGGAAAAAGACTTCTGTACGGCTTCGAGGCGATTCTGGTCTGCCATCCGGCATCTCAGGGCGGGAAAGCTTTTCACCACCAACACTATTTATGTTGGCCAGGGATGGTGCGCTGCTGACATCAACTCGGGACGTTGTGGGTCTGTGGGCAGAATACTTCAAAGACCTCCTCAATCCTACCAACATGTCAAAGCAACATACTCATGTTCTTTGGATAAAAAAAAATGGTATATTGCTTTTAATTTACTCAACTCGGTGAAGTGGAACCAGGTAAAACAAGATGGTTAAGTAAATCCAACATTTCATTTTTTTACAATGTATAAAACTCAAAAAAGTGGATTTTACATCATATTGCCCCTTTAAATATACAGCGGGTAAAATAAAAATTGAACACGTCACCATTTTTCTCAGTAAATACAGTATATTACTAGAGGTGCTAATGACATGAAATTTTCACCAGATGTTGGTAACAACC
>NW_013952649.1:663752-672885 GCF_001266775.1 Austrofundulus limnaeus | reverse complement strand
TTCCACATTATTACAAATAACTTCATTTCTGGACATTTATGGTTTGATTTCTTTGTATGTATGGATCACTTGGGTTGTTACCGACATCTGGTGATCATTTCATGTCATTAGCACCTCTAGTTATATATTTACTGAGAAAAATGGTGACTTGTTCAATACTTATTTTACCCGCTGTATATGAAGAGAGAAAACTCCTAAAGCTTTATTGTGGTCTATTATTTTCCCTTTGTTTATCAGGCTTAGGTACATTTTATGCAGACAACTCTCAGGTTTATGTTCCCTTAAGAAAAAGAACACATTTTCCTTAAATGTTGCTTAAATGTCTTGAGGAAAAGTCAAGCCAGTTCTTTCTAGAAATGTCTTTGAGACATTTATCTGCCTCTTCATCACTACTCTATTAGATTGCTGTACTGTAATTTATTTCTGCTCAGTTTTTCTGTTGCTCACCAAACACTGTTGAACATCTTTTAACTGGAACGTTTTCCTGATCTTAGCTTTGCTGCTACGTAAAGTGTTTAAGCATGTTCCACCTCCTGGTTTYGTCTGCGAGACGATGCTGTGGCTGTGGTGAGTGTGGATCTTAAACAGCCTTTAAATGAGATGTTTTCACTAAATCACCACGCTGACTGACAGCCAAGAGAAACCAGAAACATGTGCTCACATATGGACTGTCTCACGCTGCACTCCAAAGATTTGGCAAATCTTCAAGCTCCTGTAGAGCGTTTGCACATTTAGCCCCCAAATCATGTTTGTTTGAACTGCTGAGGCTTCCCTTCATTTACACCTCCTCAATAAACCAATCCAGAGTGGCTTTTAAAATAAAATGTATTCAACAGTTTGATGATTATCTGCAGAGTGAATCTGTGTCCACTTATGATGTAAATTAGACCACTTGAGCAGAACATTTGCAGCACACTCTGAAAAACTGGGTGATGGACAAAATTATTCATCACAGCAAGCAGTGCTTTATGTTTTCAATTTTTACCTTTTGTCTCTAAACATAACACCATCAGTTATAGGTTTAGAAAAGCAGGGATATTTCTCCAGCTTGGAAGATGAAAAGCATCCAAAATGGAAGCCAACCAACTTTTAATATTGTTTAATCCCAGATCCAATGTCTTATTTTGCAGAAACATGCATTAAGACAAGTTATAAAAGAAAAATTGGGGTTAAAAAAAGAAAAAAATAGTTTTAAATAAGGATAAAAACCAGGATGAGAGGAAACCAGGGGAGGAAACGAGGAGTCAGCAGAGGAGTCAAAGAGGGGAGGGGAAGCATTAGTGTCATGTTGGGAGGATCAGTGTGGTGATCCTTTGATGTCAGCAGCAAGAATGCAAACACACACACACACACACACACACACACACACACACACACACACNCACACACACACACACACACACACACACACACACACACACACACACACGTATGCACAGTTATTCAACCTGTGGAGGGATGCGACCTGTGGATTGAGAGCAGCAGGTTGAGAGGACTACAGAGACACAAACAGGAAGTCTCCCGTCTGAGAGCTCAGCCCCACGTAGAGATTTGAGGATGGGGGGAGCCCAGCACCTGTCATCTTGTTTTTCACTGAATGTAAACACATTTCACAAGATAAACTTTTATTGTCTGACATTTTTTATATTAAAAATGTGGTTTACACAAGGTTTGAATTATCCCTTCTTTGGATCTTTCCTAGCAGTTCATCATGGAGTTTATTCAAACTTTTGCCTTTGTTTAATTTGTTTAATCTTAGTCTCATTAAAATGATTTTCTGTTTGAGCCTCATCATATAAAAGTGAACTAATATAGTGTTGTAGTCCTTGAGACTGGTCTTGGTCTTAAGACCAGTCTCAAGACTACTTTTTGATGGTCTTGGTCTTGTCTCGGACTCGACAGCATTTGTACTCCATCTTGTCTCGGTCTTGGACATTGAGGACTCGGAGTTTTATTTCAAGACCAGTCAAGACCACAACTGTGGAAATATCACTAAACAGCCAAATTATTCCCCAATTTATTAGTTAAAATTCTTGCTTTCATTGGATTTAAAAAGTTACTGATTCAAGTTCAAACCTGACTTATTGCTTTTTTTGTATTTTTGTTAGCGGCTGTCACACATCCCCACGTCACTCACACGCAGCACTCCAGGAAAGTGAGCAGTGGTTCTCTGGGAGCGGTAGAAGATGTCTTCAAAATTTTAAGTAAAACAATTTGGCTGCATAAATCATAAAGACTATAGTAAAACAACATCCAGGAGAAAGTGTACAGCAACTTGTAAAATCAGCAGTGCTTCACATTCAGAGATGGTGGAGACGTTAAAATTTTATCGTTGCTAACTTTAACAATTTGCCTCTGTAATGAAATGATTTCCTCTGGCCTCACACAAAGATTTTTTCAGTATTAGCTCTATTAAGTTAGCTAAATGTGTACAGAATTCTCCATGTTTTATGACACTATTTTTTTACTTTTTTTTCTTTCTGGTCTTGGTCTTGACTCGCTTTCGCCCTCCCTTGGTTTTGGATTCGACTTGGTCCAGGTCCTAAAAGTCTTGATTTTGTCTCGGTCTCGAGATCCTGTGGTCTTAGACTTGACTTGGTCTCGAGTTAGGTGGTCTTTACAACACAAAATTTATATTTGCTCAGTTCATATTTTTTTCCTTAAAACACAAAAAACACTGTCCTAACTCAGTTTGTTTTGCTACACTGCAAGTTCTACACAGTTTCTAATGTCTGGTCAATTATTGACCAGTTTCTGCAGTTGTCTCTACAGGTCTTTGTATCAATGCTGAGTGAAAATAAATCTTTSTTTGAAACAATAAAATAGAAGAAAACAGCTTTGTTTTTGTTCTGTTTGCCTCTTGGCTGTCAGATCAGCCTTTCCTTAAAAATGAAAATGAACATTTTACGTTTTTTTCCCCCTTTTTTACACTTTGGTCTTTTTTTTCCTTCAATTTCTTTCTTGTTTCTGTCTTTTCTTCTTCAGGTTTCTGTTCTTTCTCACTCTTCTTGTTACTACACAAAAGTCACCTTTCCTGTCAGAGTGTGTGTGTGTGTGTGTGGGGGGGGGGGCACGTTTTTGCTACATCGTGGGAACGAATGCTAATCTCAGGTTTGGGGGTGGGTTTAGGACCAAGGTATGAATTGATTTTAGGTTAATTTTAGGGTCAGGTAGGTACCTGTGAGGATAGGTTTAAGGTAAATGATCAGGGTTAGGATATAAAACTAACATAAAATGAATAGAAGTCAATCTGTGGTCCCCACAGGGCTATAAAAACAAACCAGTGTGTGTGTGTGTGATGTTACAAGCCAATTCCTTCACCTAAAACACTGTTATTGGAATTGTGACAGCCCTAATCCCCTCTCTATCAGATTGACACATGCACACGTGCACGCACACACACACACACACACACACACACACACACACACACACACACACACTGACAGGTGAATTGAGGACAATCCAATGCTGTCTCTTTCTATCAAGTCCTGGATGTGTGAGTGTCCAGGCTGCAGCTTGTTTAAGTACAGTCAATGAATGTATAGTGTGTGTCTTTGTGTGTATTTTTTGTGTGTTTTCCCTCAAACGGCTGCCTAGAAGGTGACCTCCGGTGCACGCAGCAGGTTTGCACGAGTTGAAACTGTTGCTCTGTGGACACCAAACTGTCATTATTAATATGTGTTGGAAATGTAACGTGCAGAGAAAACTCCATGAGTGTTTAATTAAAGAACAGAAGGTCTCTGGATCAGAGCTTGTTGAGCAAACACAGGAGACGAGGGAACATGAAGAAACTCTGCAGCTGAAACACTTCTGTGCAGAAAACAAACAGAAGAAGCCAATTACATGATTGGCTGCCTTTTCATGATGATTACATGATTTCAAAGAAGGCAGAGAAGCAGAGAACAGAATAAAAAATTGTGTAAAACACTTTAATCAGTCAGAGAGTGAAACTCTTCCTCTGATCATGTCAGCCTGTCCACATTTAGATTTCACAGTTTGTTTCCTGACCTGCACTCAGAAATAATGATCCTCATCTTCCTGTAATGTGAACAATTGAATACATTTTTAATAACCTAATCCTCCTCATGACCTTTACTGAAAACTGCTTCTCCAGCAGAATTTAATCATTCGTATGATGCTGAATTATATAATTTATCATTAATTAAACGCCTCAGAGCTGTCTCCGTGACAAATACAGTCCGTGACAAGAAAACCCGTGTTTTTGTTCCAAACGATGAACAGATTCACTTTTCTCAGTGTGTGTTTGAGCATCTCAGACTGTGCAAAGCCAATTTTTTATTTGCATTTATTTTCAGTCTGATCCTCTGCACACAAACCCATGTGAAAGCACTAATTATTTTTTGGCACTAATCCCTGGGAGATGCAGCAGAGATCCACACGTGCAGTGACCAATTAAAGGCAAGTTTCCTGAAAGCAGAGCGGCGTGGCTGTCCTGTGTCTGAGCAGAGCTGGAGCCTCAGAGAAGCATCAATCTAACAGAAATGTTCTTACACTTTCACACACATCACACACACACACACACACCTCATTATGGGTTCAACTGGACCTGGTTTCATGAATCCTGTAGGGGAGACTGGGGTTTTAGCCCCCCCATTACTAGGAAACAATAAACATTGATCATGTGACCAGATAGTTAGCAGGATGTCATAATTTAAAGGAGTCTGAAGGTAAGAACCACGAGCTTAAAGTGGTTCAACTTTTATTTAAAAAAAACATTTTCACCCTTGAAAGTGCATATAGTCTATCATAAGTTTAATTGTGTTCAGCCCATAATAGACAATAAATTTGTTTTGTACATCAGTTGTGAGAGCTACAGCATGAGGTTATGAACCTAGCATAGATGTGTAGCAGCTGTGGGAAGAAATGAAGTGAAAAYGGCAGCTTTGGGGTAAGTTGAGTCATATGATTCTGGAACAATGATTCACTTGAAGAAATTATTGGGGTTTGTTTACTACCGACTTCTAAAACGCACCACACCTATTATARTATTTTCTTAGGTGAAATTTGATGCATTATGTAATTATTCCTGTGATTAAACTGGTGATTTTTTTTGTACAGACTGGTCTGAGTGGCTGTCAAAGATGTTTACAGGAGGTTCATACAGGTAASATCCATGCCAGAACTCATTCTCAACACTTAGTTGAATCGTTGTTTAAACACSAGCACAGGAAAATTGTATGAGGACCTGACTCCAGCTGTACAGTGGCCCTTTTTGATGATGCAATAAAAATAGGCGGAGTCAGGTCCTGAAGATGATGATAAAATGACGGTACCTGAACTGCAGGGCTGAAAGCAGAGAGGAGAAACAAAATCTGCCTTCAGACAGAGTGCTCAGTGTTGTGTTGTGTTGTGTTGTGTTGTGTTGTGTTGTATGAGCTCTTTTCACATTCAAACATTCATATATTGGTATATTTTCTATCTGGTACAGACACATAATAAGGTAAACGAACATGTTCATTTTCTCTTTCACACTTAGTGTTTTCTTTCCAAATATTAACGTTCTCTTCCYAAGCTCTGTTGGAAACATTCTGTTCTGTTTTGATCTTGTTTTTTTTTTTATAAACAGCAGTTTAGCAGCAGTTTGTAACAGTAACAAGTTATTGTACCTGTTGAATTGTGTGCAACAAATAAAATACGTTTGCTTTTATTTAAGGAAATGGAGGTGAGTGAGGTGTGTGTGGGTGGGGGAGGGATGAGTTTAATGAGTATGGCTCATCTGACCCCCATATACGGAGTAATTTGTGCCATGAGACAACTTTTTTTGAACATGCTACATAATTGAAACAGATATGTTTACACTCATTTTATTGTGCTCTGTACAATGACAATAAAGCTTTATTCAATTCAAGTCAGTTSTGATTGTTTGAAGAGAGGCACAACATCCTGAAATRCATGCAGATTTATAAATTAGTGGCCAGATTATGGTTGCCTTAATGTAGTGATCCTAAATGTGGGAAATGGCTCATCTTACCCCAGTCCACCCAATACAGCTCTCATCTGCATTAATGCCATTCTGTTTCTTTTAATCCTTTAGTACAACACTATAATGTTATAAAAGAATGGTGTAATATGATGATGACACTGTTTCATGAGGCTGAAGGTGTCGGTGCAATAAGCACAACTAATGATGGGATCCTCTGGTTCCAGCTGAGCTTTTATTCCACAGAGTGGAACCAGTTTGCACAGATGGACAGGTTACTGATGTCACGGCTTTGCTGCGGTGGCTCGCCTCCTGTTTGAGGATGGTACAAAAAAAAGGCATTCGTGGGGGCTTTGGCCACAACCTCAGCATCCGTTCAGTCAACCACAAAACTCCAAAACAAAAAGTCCAACAAATATTTGTGCAGTTTGTTTGAGCATGTAAGCTGATGGTTTTAATGTTCTGTGATTGTTAAAATAGTTCTAGCTCAGACTGGAATCTTTATTGAATACATATTTAACACAACAAGACAAAACTTCATTATTAAATGTTGACATTAGTTCATCAACGGGAGAAACAAATTGCTCCAGGCTTGTATAAATCTGTTCCTGTCTGCACAACATTATGCTTTAGGAAATCTAAAACTGATTAAAAAGCTGAATTCTTATTATTTGATGTTTGAAAGTGACTCAGCTTCCTTCACTGTGAACCTTTATCTCTGCAACAATAAGACAGAAATAAACTGCGAGCTAAGTGATACAGAAATGAAACTGGTGTCAGAGAGACAGAGATCAAGAACCAGCTGCTGTCTGGTGAGTTGTGTGAAGGCGAGGTGATTCCTCTTTTCCCTTTTCTGCTTGTTTCCTTGTCTCTGTMAGCCACCCGGCTGCTCAAACAACCAGCCTACTGAAATACAGGAAGTAGATCAGAGCTATTCAACATCCGGCCCATCAGTGACTAAAGTTGGTGCAAATTGGCTGAGAGTACTCCAGTTGGTATAAATATTTCTGAATATTAATAATTTGTTTGGTAATTTAATCATGCTGTGGGTAAATATGGATGGTAGAATGTGTTTTGTGGGGGTTTTATCTTTAATTTGAGCCCAGAGTGAAGTCYCTGTGTTGAAGCATTTAGAAATTAAAGTGTTTTACACAAAGTGTACAGTTTGGACATAGTGTGTACAAATATGCAAATGGGACATGCTGGATTGTAYTATGTCTCATATATTAATRTTGTATGCTACTGTTACCAAATTTTAACTGGTGATAGTTGGGAAKTAATCTTTTAGCCCAGTAAAAATCTCATTCCCTTCATGTTCTGTGATACTTTATTAATAAAAAATAAAAATTTAGGAAGAAAATTATCTTGATTTTTGTGTATTCTTACCTCAATATAGTAAATACTAGTAAATACTAGTTACAGTTACAAAGAATATGACTGCTGAAGTTAAAAATTCAGATTATTAGCTTTAAAAAAGAGACCAAGCTTGTGAATTTACTCTAAAGGGTTCAAAAGCAGTACTTCATTTAATTTGTGTGTTCTTTGCACAATTTGAAGTGTTGCATTCGAAAAGGTGGATGGAAACATCAAAATTCACAAAAACATCCTAAATTTAGCAAAAAAAAAAATGTTTTCACGCTTGCTTGAAGTGCTTTTTGGATTTTCAGAAAAAGAGTTAATTCACAAAAGTGTAGCTGGAAACACATTTACAGCTGTTTACAGCTGTTCCTGCTGAACAATAACTGTAGCTGCTGCAGCTGGACCCTCCTCCTGCTGTTGGCATCTTCCTGGATATTCCCAGAACGTGAAGAGAATTACTTTTTTTTCTCTACATCTCTAGATAGCAGGTAACAGAGCCAACACTAGCTGATATGACAGAATAATTACAAGTTTCTGATAGCAGCAACATGTTCCTGATAACTTCTCTCCATCGCCCTGAGATGTGTCCCTGTGAGTTTACTTCCTGTTTATACAGCCATGTGTAACGTCAACATCTGAGGTAATTACTTTGTGTAGCCTGGTTGATTCACTCCAAGCCAGTTGATGGAAACAYRTCTGATGCTCATTTCTTTCTTACAACATTTTAAAAGTTTGATCAAAATGTGCGTTAAAATTTGATGAAAACACGACTGCTGACATGACAAATATTTCTACCATCAGTAACATCTTTTGTTTCCTGTGAACAGGTTAGTTTTTCTTCCTGTGTGAAACACTGGATCACAATAAGATAAATGCAGTAACTAAAACCACGTTTTCAAATGTTCAAACACCAACGGGAACAAAAGAAACAAAGCTCCGTGCAGTCAAGCAGGAGCAGAACCATGTTCTGTCTGTGCAGCAGAAGGTGTCGGACCTCGGGCCAGAAAACAGAAAGAAAAACACCTCCACAGACAATCCAAACACGGGATCGATACATTCACACCCACAYAGCCAGGAGCTGTCAGCGCCGCAGAATGCTGATGTTGGCGGACAGCTCGCTGCGAGACGCCCGGAGCCTTTCACTTTGAGATGTGAGGTCACAGACGACACACAAACACAGAACACGCCGGGTCCAAACTCAAATATGAAAGCTGATTTCCWTGCCGACACTCAGACACACACAGACAGCTGACCGTCGCCTCGTCTCCACAGCAAACAGGAAGAGGAGGCAGCTCCTCCTCTGGACCTGGTTACTGATGGAAACCATGAGACGTCACGCAGCTCTCAAACAAACTGGTGTAAAATGGGTGGAATATTGGGTTGAAACCTTGCAGGTTGCAGCTGACTCACACACACACACACACACACACACACACACACACACACACTAACAGAGACGTTTGCAATGAAAAAGATATGGATCATAAAGAAAGCTGCAGAGCAGAAAACGACACTGAGATGAAACCTTTCATTCAGGCAGAAAATCACTGCAAACTGCTGCTGCTGCTGCTGCAAAAAAAAAAAACATTCTGAACACAGCCTGGGTTGAGCTATGATTGACAGCCATGACATCCTAAATGAGGGCGTGGAACACACATGTACACATGTACACATATGCACATGCACACATGCACACATGCACACTGCCCCATATAGTCCAGTGTTTGTTTAGCATGCATGTATGCAGACACCATTTCTACTGTTAATAGCTTCCCTGTGGACAATGTAAGTGACACACACACACACACACACACACACACACACACACAC
>NW_013952649.1:660501-663652 GCF_001266775.1 Austrofundulus limnaeus | reverse complement strand
ACACACACACACACACACACACACACACACACACACACACACACACACACACACTGGTACAGTTCAGGCTGACTGGCTTTAATGAGAATTACACAGAGGAGTATAGTCACATCATGTTATTACAGTCCACAGGTACGGTGGTAAAACATCGTACTTTCTCATTTAGAAACATGGGGTCAAGTTGTAAATATATAAAGTATGTAATAATATATATTAAATAAAGTACTTTATTATAGTGTCAGAGGTTGTGAGCAACAGTAATTCTGTAGGTTTAGAATAGATTTGTTTAATAATCAGCCTCCAAACCAAGGTTAGAATAGTTCAGGATTTTTCATTATAATTTAGTTTTATTTCGTTGTCATTTTTTCCTTTTAATTCATTTAGTTATGAATTTTTAGAGTGGATTTGCTAGTTTGTTTTAGTTGTTATTGGTGTTTTTAATGCTTAGTTATGGTTTAGTTTTCATTAGTTCAAGTATTAGTTATTTTTATAACTTTTTACAGCTTTTTGGTTGCAGGTGAAAGCAGTCCATTATAGCAACACCTTCCTAAAATATGCATGTAACTTAATTTTGCCAACAAAGGACATGGATGATTATTTTATAAAAGTGAAAGTTGTCTCCATCCTGGTGCTACCTAACAGGGCTGTTGCTTGTTTTTCACCGGGGCTACAGAGAGAAGCTAGTTTGTCAACATACTCACTGTCTTGTGCTAGCCTGGTTTGTGCAGTTTTTCCTCTTGAAATATTCCATCTGTTTTATCACCTGTTTCCACTACAAGACACTTGGTCTTTGTTGCTTTCTCCCAACTTTTGCTGTGGTCATTGGGCAGACGAGCGCTGAGCAACAGACTGTAAACAAACTCAGACCATGAGGTGCATTAACCCACAGCTAATGTGAAACTGCTTGATTTGAAGAAAAAAAACAGATATATTTAATCAGTTCACCCAGCTGACAATAAACTGACTAAAATGAAGGATATTCTTAGTTTTAGTTAGTTTTGTAAAAGATGATACAGTTCTAGTTATAGTTTTTTTAAATCAGTGTGCATTGCCAATGCAATGCACACTATTGTGATTTGTTTCCCATCCAAGTCATCTCAACTTTGCCATGCTTCTCCTCCTGAATACTTTGTCCTAGAGCTGCCATTGTAATTTATATCTGTAAAGCCCCTGTGCCAAATGATGGCTATGCCTTTTGGTGCCTGTAAAACTTATGGTTTTTGAAAAATTAATGTTTAATAAATTATAATAGCAGTCAATGGAGCCTTGTATTGGTCCAATACTGCCCCCTACTGTATCTACTCAGTACTGAACCATAGTTTAATAATATTTGATCTCAATAGTTCAGTGGTTACAATACTAATATGATTGTATTTTGATGTTTTACTATAATATTGTCTTAATACTGCTCTATTGCTGTAATATTATGCAGTTTAGTGTCAATAATTGTATTGGCAATGTGGCCTCTTTCTGCACACATACAAACCAACCCCTGCCACCACCTCCTGTCACAACTCCATTGGTCTAATGGTCTATGTCAAGGACTTTCTTGTGGGAGATCAGGGTTCAAAACCCGGCTAATGCAACTTTAAGAAAAAATCTCTTCAAATTTCATATTGTCACACAATTAYCTTAATTMYAAACACCTGCTGACGTRAMAGRCACAAGCTGGTATAGAAAACACATTGGAACTTGGTCAAAGTTCATTCTGCAAGTCCAATGCTGCAGGCAAAGCCATACTGCAATGATGTGCTACATGGCAATGCACACTTGTTTTCACATCGTAAAAACCCATGTCTAGTTTTTATTACATTTTTTGTTAATTTCAGTTAGCTAAAATGGTTTTTCAGCTGCAGTTTTCATTAGTTTATTAGTTTAGCTGACTGTAATAACCCTGCTCCTTCAGTTTGAATGTGARCTTATTTCCTGCTGACATGAAAGGCAGGTGATTAAATCCGACCAGTTTTCAGACAGTGAGGTAAAAGGTGGTTTGGTCGTAGCTGAGAGTCATTCTCATGTTTCATCCTGTTATTTATAACATCTTTTATGAGCCAGCTTCTATTGCAGACCTGTAGCTTTTTATTAGAACTGAACACATTTTAAACTGCAGCTTTCTGAAAGGTTAATTATCACTAATAAAATGGATATGTTGCTGAAAGTGCATCTTTAACATTAAGTTAGAAACTAACAAGCAGTAGGCTTTGCTTTGACCCTCAGCCTCCCCTGCAGGCTGACCTCTTCTCAAACCTCTGCACTGATGTTTGAGCCTCTCAGAGCAAAGTGTTGATGGAAACCTCACAATGCAGTGAATGAACAAAGTTTTAAAGGCGATATACAAAGAGGAGTCAGCCAGGAGGAGAAGGAATAAAACAACGTGAGCAGTTTAGTGGGCGGTCAGCAGAGATGGGAGAATAAAATTGGTCATAAATGGAAGCTGGGGACACTTTGCAGAACAACGAGCAGATTGAAGAGAAAACACTGGCTTTAAATAATAAACATGTTGCAAACAGCATGATGGCCTCTTATTGTTTGGGTCTGAGGTTCGGGGGGCTGTGATCAGCGTTCACAAAGACATTCTGTATATTTGTGAATATTTCTGCGCAGCACAYGGCCACCTCTCACCTAAGCTGACAGCACCACAAAACGGGGGATAACAAGCAATTACAGCCGTCTCTGTTCGGCCAATCAGGTCTTAATTACCATGAAACACGATCAGCAGCTCCAAGCCGCAGACAGGCCCTGATGAGTTAAATGAGAAATGATTCAGTGGAGTACATATTTCACATAAATGAATTTTTAAGATGCTGAGCAGCAGTGTAGGAGCTACAGGCGCAGCGGGTCTTTGCAGAGATGATTTACGCAGCCGACTGCTGAACGTGTTTAAATGCTCAGCAGCATGGTTACATCAGAGACGTGTTCTTTATTTTATTTTAGTTCATTTAAAGTTCATTTAATGAAAGAACAAAACAAAAAAATCATAACTAGTGGCTCCAGTTCCTGCCTTCATTTGGAYCCACTTGTCAGCTGGAAAGAAAAGGTCGTCTTTTCGCACAATGAAGACTTTACCTGATGAAGATCAATGGGCCTCATGCAAGAACATGTTCGTATTCTTCTCCTAAATTTTTCTTACTTTTGTTCGTACAAAGGGTTC
>NW_013952649.1:654343-656897 GCF_001266775.1 Austrofundulus limnaeus | reverse complement strand
TCATGAAGGGGCATGTAAATGAATAAAGATATATAAATAAAAACAAGAAGAATCCAAAAATGCACAATAACTGAAATACAAAACATAATAATAAATCAATAACAAAATAATGAATATTAAAACAATTTAAAATAATAGAAAAATATATAAAAAATTGTGAAATGTTTTTCTCTTGTATCAGTTTGTGCTGAGCCAAGATGTTGGACTGAATATTCCACAGCAAATATTCAACAAAACAAGTAGAAAAACAAAGGCCTTCATGTCCTCACAGAGATAGTAAAGTCAGACCTCACACACTATTTACCTGCTCGCCTCTCAGGAGCACAGATCTATATGTAAAGAAGTTTCCACTCCAGCAGCTCTGCGTGAGTCTCATTTGCATTTCCTCAAAGTCACCGTCAGCAGCGCTCGATGGAGGGGAGWTGAAGAGAAGATGGGCAGAGGGAGATTGGAGGTGGGACAGATTTCAGGCAGGGAGGGAGGGCCTGGCAGGAGGAGATAAATAGGTGAGGGTGCAAAAACAGACAAGCAAGAAGGCAGGAGTCCAGAAGACAGAAATGAGACTTGTCTTCTGCTCACATCACCCTGCTCTCACTGAGTTTGACATCAGTTCCACCGTCTGCTCGCATGATTCCTTCTCCTCTTCCCTCTCTGCCTCACAGAACCGCTGTGTTTTCCTTCATTTTCTAATTGTGTTACCCGTTGTAGCATTCACACTATAGTGACTGTGTTTCTCTTTATTCTTTATTGTGTATAAGCTTCACAGCATTTTTAGCTTTTTTCTTCTGTTTAAGCTAAAATTCTGCATCTTTCCACTATTCTGCTTTTTTCTACTTTTTAGTGTTTTTTCTGCTACTTTGTGCTACTTATGCTTCTTACATATGCTTTCTGCTATATTCACCATTTCTGAAATTTTAGCTAATGTTTAGCTACTATTAGCTAAAGTTGGCTTTTCTAAGCTAAATACACATTCTTTGTAGCTAACACAATGTTTTCAGCTAAGTTCAGCAAACTTGTGTTTTTCATGCTTCCTTATGCTAATAAAAAAATCCAGCTACTTTTAGCTGTTTTACTGAAAATTTCAGCTGTTTTAGTCATTTTACTACAAATGATCACTTTTGTACTTTTGTGCATTTTTTCTGCTAATTTTACAAATTTTTACTAGACTTCCTCTATCTGGGTGCTAATTTCAAATTGTGGCTACTACCTTTAGCCTATTTCATGCTAATTTTAGCTACTTTATGCTACTTTAGCTATAGATTGCTTCTTTCTGCTATTCTTCTGCTTTTTCTATTTTTTATGATTTTTCCTGCTACCCAGTGTTGTTTAAGCTTCTTTCAGATATTTTTAGCTATATTCAGCCGTTTTAGCTCTTAGCTTTTAGCTGTTTTCTGTTTTAAACTAGATTTGTGCTCCTTTTTACTATTTTTCTACAAAGTTAGGTGTTTTTGTAAAGTAAATAAGTAAAACAATAAATAATAAATATTTTCAGCTCAGTTTCAGCAGTTTTCAGCTGAAGTTTTCAGCATGAAGCGTTCACACCAGCGTTTTCACAGGATATGTTCACTTTAGATTTGGATAAAATAAGATGAAATACTGCAAATATTTAAGTTTTCTAAGCAGAATTTAAAAAATGCACATTCGTCCACAATTAAAATACTCTTCTTCAACCAGGAACTTTGTTTAGTTTTCCCAACAAAAGAAAGAAAAAAATTTGAGTTTGATGCTCATCTTCACAGAACATTATCTGTTGTCTTCATTCATGAAAAGACAAGCTGTCAAAGATAAATATATTTTAGGACATTTTGTTCTGATGTAGGATAAATAACATTTATTTTTAGAAGCTCTTCATTAAACTAAAGTCAGCAACAAAAACGGAACAAACCCACTCAAGGTGAACCAAAGGAAAAATCAATATTAAAATCTGACAATGAAGTAAAGTAACAGAAGAGCAAAGAAGGGGGCATTCCTGAGGGTGAAGAGGTGAGTTCATCTTCAGTTAGTAACAGGTGTGTGAGGCTGAGTCCCAAAGAGAGCTGAGAGAATGGAAACAATGTCTGAATAAAATAAAACTAATACAAATACAAACAAAACTACACACAGTTTGAAACACAAAGATTCAGGTCCTCAGTGGTCCATCTATGGTCCAAATTTAGTCCATCTGAAGTCTATCCATGGTGCATCTAAGCTCTGAGACTACTCTAAAGCAGAAAGTAAACTCTATTAAAACAGGACAGAGCAGACAGTCAGAGCCTGGACAGGATAAGTGACAGTAAGAGCCTCTGTTTGGCCTCTGTACTCCAGCTGCTCTGCACCAGATGAAGGTCAGAAAAACAAAATGTTCTTGTTGGAGCACATTCAATCACAAATAATGATGAAGATGATGCTGCAAGAGGAATCCATTTAGTTTTTCATGCTAAAATCTCACTGTGTGAAGCCAAAGTTCCATCTCAACGTCCATTCAACTTTAAACATGAGTCCAAAGGCACGGGTCGTGTGTGTGTGTGTGTGTGTGTGTGTGTGTGTGTGTGTGTGTGTGTGTGTGTGTGTGTGT
>NW_013952649.1:652829-653453 GCF_001266775.1 Austrofundulus limnaeus | reverse complement strand
ACACACAGCTGGACAGTTCTCACACACACAGCTGGACAGTTCTCACCTACACACAGCTGGACAGTTCTCACACACACAGCTGGACAGTTCTCACTTACATACAGCTGGACAGTTCTCACCTACACACAGCTGGACAGTTCTCTCACACACAGCTGGACAGTTCTCACCTACACACAGCTGGACAGTTCTCACACACACAGCTGGACAGTTCTCACTTACATACAGCTGGACAGTTCTCACCTACACACAGCTGGACAGTTCTCTCACACACAGCTGGACAGTTCTCACCTACACACAGCTGGACAGTTCTCACCTACAAACAGCTGGACAGTTCTTACCTACACACAGCTGGACAGTTCTCACCTACACACAGATGGACAGTTCTCACACACACAGCTGGACAGCTCTCACACACACAGCTGGACAGTTCTCAAACACACAGCTGGACAGTTCTCACACACAGCTGGATAGTTCCCACCTACACACAGCTGGACAGTTCTCACCTACACACAGCTGGACAGTTCTCTCACACACCGCTGGACAGTTCTTACACACACAGCTGGACAGTTCTCACACACACAGCTGGACAGTTCTCACACACACAGCTGGACAGTTCTCACACAC
>NW_013952649.1:647943-649535 GCF_001266775.1 Austrofundulus limnaeus | reverse complement strand
GTGAGCTGGACAGTTCTCACACACAGCTGGACAGTTCTCACACACACAGCTGGACAGTTCTCACACACACAGCTGGACAGTTCTCACACACACAGCTGGACAGTTCTCACACACACACAGCTGGACAGTTCTCATACACACACAGCTGGACAGTTCTCACACACAGCTGGACAGTTCTCACACACACGCAGCTGGACAGTTCTCACCTACACACAGCTGGACAGTTCTCACACACAGCTGGACAGTTCTCACACACACGCAGCTGGACAGTTCTCACCTACACACAGCTGGACAGTTCTCACACACAGCTGGACAGTTCTCACAAACACAGCTGGACAGTTCTCTCACACACAGCTGGACAGTTCTCTCACACACAGCTGGACAGTTCTCACAAACACAGCTGGACAGTTCTCTCACACACAGCTGGACAGTTCTCTCACACACAGCTGGACAGTTCTCACACACACAGCTGGATAGTTCTCACGTGCGAACTTTAGCTTTAGGACTTTGTGAACAGACTGTGAGTGAGGGAAAGAAATAAGGTTAATTTAAATGTAATTAACATRTGATGAACTGAAGAGACAAACATCAGCCATGATTTTTGTCCARTGGCGTTATGAGACTAAACAAGACTYSTTGACTGTTTATATAAATACAACAACACATTTACTGTTAAGTTAAAGAACTTCTGCTTCATTTTGCTGACAGCTGCTCCACATTTTTCAGTTTTGAACTGAGAAATCTTCTCTGAYGGGAAGAGAATCATAATAAACTTCATCATTTGAGAAGGGGGTCTCTGCAGAACAAGTTGTCTCGTCGGCCGAGGCGGCGCGTACTCGTGATTGGCTGAGGTCTTGATGTGGGCGGAGATGGCCATACTCGTGGAGTAGCTTGGTCGAGTCGGGCAGGAAACAACTTTTTTTAAGATTAATTTTAGTCATAACGAGAAATGAAGGTGCTAACTGCACAAAATTTAAACGCCGCACATGTGGAGGGACGAGTAACAATTTGGATCAGTCAAAACATGCCTAACCAGCCCATCAAAAGGTTGCTAAAAATCTATATGAATATGAATATTAGTCTCAATTTGAGACAGGAAGAATCTTGCTGCATAAAATTTGAAGTGAAATTATGTTTACATTTTCACAGTAATTTTTATTTGAGTCATTGTTCTGTTTTAAACTGTACCTAGACAGGCAATAAATCATGTTTTTTAATAATATTGCTTCCTCTCTTAAGTTGCCCCACAAGACATGTCAATCCGACCAATCAAAATTAGGGTAAACTCCGCCCACATCAAGACCTCCACCAATCATGAGTAGGGCTGTCTCTGCCCACAAGACAACATGTACTGCAGAGACCCCTACTTGCATAATGTAAGTCCATCTGTGTTTTGATTGGTTTATGTATTTATGTCCAGAATAACAGAATTAGTCATTTATCACTTGTTTCCTGTTCTGAACACGTCTGTTTCTAATGGCAGGTGGCACATTGGTAAACCATCACTGGGTTCTGGTCTGGATGATCTGATCACCGAAGCCCTTTGGTGTCAAATTACTTCTGTAGCCAACAACTCTACATGTGTATCAAAT
>NW_013952649.1:639060-647148 GCF_001266775.1 Austrofundulus limnaeus | reverse complement strand
ACACACACACACACACACACACACACACACACACACACACACACACACACACACACACACACACACCTGCTCCATTGGCTTTAATTGTACAGTCAGTATATAAGACACATGTGAGTGCATTCTAAGAAGTTTCTGTTTTAATGTCAGGCATGAACAGTTCAGTTTTTGCGACTCACAACCGAGTGCAGCTCTTTACGTTTGGGCCAAGTCAATTTGTTACTTTCCTTCTTAAAAGACAGAAACGCTCTGACATCCCCCCCCCCACCCCACACACACACACATACACACACAGAGCTGCACACACAAACATGCACATATCTTCTCCACAGCTTCAGCTGGTTCTTATTTGTGCTCGGAGATGAGGAGGCGGGCGCCGTGATACGGGTGGATGGACGGCGGCGTGGACGGAGCGGCGGGGAGGAAGACAGGAGGGAGGGTAGAAGTGAGCTGATGCTTAAGTGTGGACATTATTCATCCTGGAATAAATGCTTCATCGGTAACATTGGTGACATCACCATTCATCAGCGGGGCCTGCCTTCCTCCTCCTCTGTGCTTCGGTGCATGGGTGTGGGTTTGTCTCAGCGCGCCTGCATTTGTCCTCATTTATCTCCGATCCTCTCTAATCACTCTTCTTGTAATGAACCATTGTTGTGTCAGCACTATCACTCACCTGAGGACGACACAACCCTGATCCAACGCTGTCCATTTGGCTTGTTTTCAGCTCCATCACCGTAAAGYTAAAGCTCCTGGCGCCTCATTAGTCATCTCTTTTATTGGGATGATCAGTTGTTCCAAGACTGAAGACGCTCGCTGGCTTTTTATTTAAAAATCGTTCTTTCTGAGCGGCTTCATAAATGACTTCTTATTTATTTAAAATAACTGTAAAATATCTGTTTAACTTCTTAAGAAGTCAATAATTTGGCATCTTTACCCCTCCTCTATAATTGTGCTTTATGCTCTCTCATCACTTCGGGTAATTTAAATTTGATTCAATTCTTCTTTCTTTAAGAAGCTAATCATCACGTTCCACATTTTTTCTCCTCCCATAATTCATCTGACATCACCTCGGTCTTCACCGACCAATCGCTCAGTACAAACCATAAAACTGATTATTCAGACGTAAATCTTTTTGCTCATATTTAGTGATTAATTGTATCGGCTCATTCACCCCCCCACCCCAACATTAACACTCCTTCTTTATTGCTTCATATAGAATGAATGGTCCCAGCAGTCCTCCAGCGTTCTGTCCGTCTGTGAAGGAACCAGCTATAATGAATTTTTAATGGCCGTGACATGGTCCAACTTGACTTTATGGGTCTATTTTTTTCCTCCTCCAGTTTGAGCGGTGTAGTGTTGCTCCGGTGTTGTATTGGCAGCAATATTTTCTCTGTATAGATCTTGCAGTCAGTGGTACTGTATGTTGGAGGCATTGATTTTCTTTCCTGAGCCATCCTACACATCTCTTTGTAGAGGATGTAATGCTGCCCTGGGTTGCGTGGTCGTTGATGGATCACCTTTGAGAAGCACCTGGCTCTGTTTCCCTAAATATCTCTACTTTAAGTGGATTATCCTTATCTCATGCTCTAAGTACTATACAGTTTGTACCGAGGTGAAAAAATAAATGTCTGCTTCAAAACGGCCAACAGGCAAACATCAATAACTGAGGTAAACTTTTGCACCAGGCAGAGTGAGTTCCTCCTGCAGGCCCTGGCTCTTTATTTCCTAGAAAACTTCATTTTTTTTGTTCCAATAGTTCATCATCCTCACCCAGTGCTTTTCATGTTTACTTCTTTACTGTAGCCATGAGTCAAGTGTCAGATACAGGGAAACAAAAAGATGAGGAAAAAAATCAGGTTCTAAAGCAAAGTCATATTTTACAAATAATATAGCATTATTTGTTCCACTGGACTGAAGATATTACTAATACATTAATAAGAAAGACATGCAGGAAGGGTAAAGTTATTAAGTTTTACCACATTTATTCATAAATGTACACTTTTCAAGAAATTATAACTAATTACAGAGACTGAAGACAGTTAGAGGTGGGTTGAGTACCCAAATGTACTCATGTAAAAGTAGCCCTGCTTCAACATACTTTTATTCAAGTAAAAGTAAAATTAGCCCTCCAAGAAATGATTCAARTAAGAGTAGCAATACWTCAGAATAATATTCAAGTAAACTGAAAAGTACAGAGTAGTAAAATTACTCCTGAAAGTACTTTTTTTCCAAAAAGTTACTCAGGTAAATATAACCAAGTAAATGTAACCAAGTAAATGTAACTAGTTACTAAACAACCCGTAGACCATGAATGGCATGATAATGTTGCTTCAGTGGTCTATGGTCCACTTAAGGCCTACTTATGGTCCATCTATGGTCCATCTAAGGTACATCTATGGTCCATAATTGGTCCATCTATGGTCCATCTATGATCCATCTATGGTCCATCTATGATCCATCTATGATCCATCTACGGTCCATCTATGATCCATCTATGGTCCATCTATGATCCATCTATGATCCATCTATGATCCATCTTTGGTCCATCTATGATCCGTCTGTTTCATCCATGGTGTAGTTAAGGTCCATCAGGGGTCCATCTATGATCCATCTTTGGTCCATCTATGATCCATCTATGATTCATCAATGGTCCATCTATGATCCATCTATGATCCATCTACGGTCCATCTATGATCCATCTATGATTCATCTATGATCCATCTTTGATCCATCTATGGTCCATCTATGATCCATCTATGGTCCATTTATGGTCCATCTATGATCCATCTATGATCCATCTACGGTCCATCTATGATCCATCTATGATCCATCTACGGTCCATCTATGATCCATCTATGATTCATCTATGATCCATCTTTGATCCATCTATGGTCCATTTATGATCCATCTATGGTCCATATATGATCCATCTATGGTCCATCTATGATCTATTTATGATCCATCTATGATCCATCTTTGGTCCATCTATGATCCATCTATGATTCATCAATGGTCCATCTATGATCCATCTATGATCCATCTATGATCCATCTATGATCCATCTATGATCCATCTATGATCCGTTTGTTTCATCCATGGTGTAGTTAAGGTCCATCAGGGGTCCATATATGATCCATCTATGGTCCATCTATGATCTATTTATGATCCATCTATGATCCATCTTTGGTCCATCTATGATCCATCTATGGTCCATCTATGATCTATTTATGATCCATCTATGATCCATCTATGATTCATCTATGATCCATCTTTGGTCCATCTATAATCCATCTGTTTCATCCATGGTGTAGTTAAGGTCCATCGGGGGTCCATCTGTGGGCCATTTAAGGCCTATTTATGTGCCAACTAAAGCCCCTCTATGGTCCAGCACTCATCTACAGTCAGGAGATGTGGATCGTGACCAGAAGATCTTTCAGAAACAAAAGGCTGAGATTTTCTGTGTGGACCAAAATAAAAAAAGCAAAGATTATCATGAGTGATTTGAATTTTTCTGATGAATATTGGCTCAATTCCCAAAAATGAGCTGAGTTTGATACTTTTCATCCAGAGGTCGGTGAATTATTCTCGTTCTGCTGCATTTCTAACAGAAACTTACATTATTTTGAGGTCATATGCAGAAAGCGTTTCCTTTATTTCATCATTTATATCTACAAGCAGTTCCTGGGGTCTGTGTATGTTTTCAGCACACATTACATTCACAGAGAGAACATTAAAATGATGCTGAAACAATCTGATGTCCTGCTGGTGAGCAACATTTTGTCATTTATTCATCCAGGGGAGTCTGTCGACACCGACAACAAGCTGCAGCTCGCTCCTTGAGTACAAAACACATTTGCGTTGTGTGTGTGTGTGTGTGTGTGTGTGTGTGTGTGTGTGTGTGTGTGTGTGTCTGTCTGTCATGGGGGATGAAGGGCAACCCTGGAACTCCTCTCCCTGGTTGGTTTAACAGAGCGGCACAGGAGCCAAAAAATCTCATGCATCCTAAAAAGCATTTTCTCCACAGACAGTCATTAGGGAGCGCAGCCTTCTGAAACTGTTCACAAAGTGTCGACATGAAGCAGGTCAGACAGAAACCTTCAATCATGCATTCCGCTGTTTTTCCCCTTAGTTTCCCTCGCAAACATTTTCAGTGTGGGTTCTAAATTTAACCGGCTCACATGTGCTCTAATGTGGAAACATCAGTCAAAGGTTAAACGGGTCACAAAGTTTGGGTTTTATACAGAACTGGAGTTTAATTTTTTTTAAATCATTTTTTACACAACAGTAGATAAAGTTTTATTTTTACCACAAAGTGTTCACTTTATGATGCAATAACACGCTTTGAAGTTGTTTAAACTTTTTTCTATTTTTTGTAAAACAGTTTTTACTCTTTAATAAAAACAAATGTTTATGTTTGTCCTTTTCCACTCAGTAAGTCTCCTGCTGTTTCATGATATCCAGACTCTTTTTTTTCCACCATTTTAGCTGAATTATCTCCAAATGTGGAAGTGCAGATCCTTTGAACCTGTCACATTATTCAGCTCAAATGTGTCAATCAAAAGTTTCTGCACGTCTCAGTAAAAGTGTTGTGTCCTTCCTCCGTCTCTGCTTCCTTAAAAAAAGCACTAATCACCATGGCAAAAAGTGACTCAACGGTTTTGCGTCTCTGACTCAGAATCTTTRCTAAATAATTCCACATCTCTGCCCCTTAAACCCCAGATTATTTCAGGATGTAACTGCTGGCTGAAGCAGAAATAGCTTATTTAATTTAAAATCCTATAAAAGCTAAATGAAAAAATAAGAAGAGTTTTTACTTTAGCTTCAAAATAAAGGTCATGGTCTGGCTTTTTCACTTAGCTTAATGTAAAAAAAATAATATTTTCTTGCAGAATTCTTTTAGAGGTAGTTGCATCAGTGCTTTTCTTTTATTTATTTTTAGTTGGAAACTCTGCTTTAACCTCTTTACTCTAATTTGAAAAGGAGTTTAATAAAATATGATTTTCTCCAAAAGTCAAAATGAAAAGTCAAAGTGAAAATACCAGCTCCACTTGAATCAGAATAAAAAGGACGCCAATGATTTTTTTATTAATTTATTTTTCTTTCTGCTGAAGCTTGTACTATTATTAACAAGAATATTTTTCAATTTAAGACCTTTTTCCTTTTAAAATCCACAGACACTTAAAATACAGATTCAATCCTCTCCAAGGTTTAAGACNCCTTTTTCCTTTTAAAATCCACAGACACTTAAAATACAGATTCAATCCTCTCCAAGGTTTAAGACACATTTATTTAATAATATGTATTTTTCTGAAAGCTGTTTAAAAATTGTATTTAACTCAATATACTGTGAATCCTGTAAAACCTGATAAGAGCAGTAAAACTACAATAAATGTTCAAACTTCAGTYATTAATGCACTTCTGTTTGATTTTACTGCATTAAAACTTAGAATAAAGAGGCTGAGCTGAGAGATCTTAATGTGAAGAAATAAAATAACTCTTTAAAAACATACAAAAGGAAAGAGATTAATAAAATATATRTATTAAAGTGAGCAGAAAAACCATGAGTAAAGAAGAGGAAGTACTGAAGTACGGAGGGGAACGAAGAGTTAAAAAATAAAAATAAACTGAGATAAAAGAGAAAGATGTTTTTGTTTGTAACATTTTTCTTTTTTAAAGGACAGGTGTGTTCTGACTTTACTTCCTCCTCATACTTAATTTAGCCTCTGGTGACAGAAACAAAGACGTTTGTACGGGTCAGAGGGCTGCACAGTTTATCAAAAATTTATCGTCATCGCAATAWGCAAAACAAAAAATAAATATATAAATAAATTCTGCATAAACTGCAATACACAGTTGACTCAAATTTTGCATTTATGCGTTTTGTCAGAGGCTTSAATAATTTCACTAATCAAATGGAGACCTTCAGGTTTTTGGCCAAACGGATGGATTTCTTCTTTTTTTTAATTCATGCTTGAAAAGAAATGATTCGTTTTTTTATGTGAACCCAGAGCAGAAAGACATCAACACTACATATTGTTTATTTATTATAAGTCATATCCTCTTTGCAATATTAAGCTCAGTTATCTCACATTGCAGGTGTTCCTGTCATAAATTAAAGTTTAAGTTCTGGACAAGAAGTTAATATGTTCATGAAAAGGACACAAATAAGGAGCAACAACGGCAGCAAGTTTGTTTCGGCTGCTGTTGCTCATTTTGCAGAATTGTCAACAGTCCTGCTGCGATGTGACTGTGTGCACAGTCTGTGCCACTTTAAATAAATAAAATATTAGAATGTTTACAGATAACTACATCATTAGATCTTAAAAACCTTCGTCTGCTTGAAGACATGTAGCAGGAGCAGAGGAAATAAAGACAGTCCAGGAGTCTCTGAGCAGATTATAAAAAAACAAACTGTGTATTTAATTTCTTTGAAGTGATTGTGATAAAAAGCAGCAGGGAGCCACGCTGTAAGCTTTGGTGAATTCCCACTAAGAATCKAATTCTCTGACAGATCCTGAAGCGAGGAACACCGACGTGTTTTTTCTTCAGTCGCACTAAGTTAAAGCTCCAATCTTTAGCTTGAAATAAAAGCAGATTTAAGTTTCAGTTTAAATCACTTCACAGCTCTTTGGTTTCAGGGACACCTCGTTGTTTGAAAAACTTTCACGATGTTCAGAAAAATCTACTAAAGCTTTTAAAATCACAACCATGAACCTGTCTGGTTTTTGGTAAAGCATACAGAACTAATTCTTCTCTTTTTTTTCTGCTGCCTCCTCTATCAGTCTGTGACTCCACTGTCACAGTTAGATTTGTTTCTTTGAGCTGAAAAACAGAAAGAATAAACCTGTATATTACACAGTTTAAATGCATTACTGTGTTCTTTTAAAATGCTTGTTTTTAAACTGCAGCTTAAATATGTTTTTTTTCTGTTTTGAATCTGCTTTCAGGAAGAATTTGTTTCTCTTTTTGGTTTTGTAGACACTTTGTCCTGAGGAGCTTTAGTTGTTGGAGCTGCTGCTTCAGGAGTGATGACAAATAAATCTTTTTAAAAGGGATTCATGTGATCATATCTCTGACGTGCTCAGCTTCTTTAGGATTTGTATCCGACTAAATACAATTTAAATAAAAATAGATGTAAGCCCTAAAAATTATGGGTTTGGTTTTTAAATTGTAGAGCAACTAAATACACAAAATGGACAAGACTTTAATTTATCGTGATAAATGGCAGATGATTGTCTCATATTTTTATTGTTAGCTTGTATAAATGTAAGCTTCAAACAACTTTAAGAAGCGAACAGAAACCCAGTTGTGACACATTAAAGCTGGTGTAGGATAAATGCTCACAAGGCTCGCTTCAGCTTTAACTTTTGCAGTAGCTCCAGAGYTAATCAATTGTGATAGTGCAGAGCTAATAATATAGCATTAGCCTCTAAGTTAATAAATATAGCGGTAGCTCCAATGTTAATAAATGTAGCATTAGCTCCCAAGTTAGGCTTATAGTATTAGCTCCAACGCTAATAAAAAAGGCATTAGCGCTAGAGCTAATATGTATATAATACAATCTATGGTGTTAGCTCCATARCTAATAAACATAGTGTTAGCTACAGAGCTAATATAAATATTGCCTTAATGGAAAAAAAAAACCAAAGCTCACATTTAAAGGTATTGTGAAACCTCAGRGTTGCTCAAATATTCTTTATCTTTTCTTCTCAACTTCATGCTTTTTTAACCAATATTTTATTCACTTGAGCAAGATTGAGCAGTTACTGTTAGTGTTTTTAAATTCATACAGTATTTGTTATGTACTGTGATGATACGTCATGCTATAAATCTTATGTAGTTTTACTGTGATGCAGTGTGTGGCTAATTGTGYAATTTGTGAGCATACAGCATGTCTGGGACTCCCAAACGCAGTGTTTCCCAAAGTTGGGGTCGGGACCCAAAGTGGGGTCCCGACCCCAACTTTGGGAAACACTGCGTTTGGGAGTCCCAGACATGCTGTATGCTCACAAATTGCACAATTAGCCACACACTGCATCACAGTAAAACTACATAAGATTTATAGCATGACGTATCATCACAGTACATAAC
>NW_013952649.1:631629-638060 GCF_001266775.1 Austrofundulus limnaeus | reverse complement strand
GGTCACAAGTTTTTGCCATGGATATTTTGTGGATCAGAAGATAAAAAGTTTGGGAACCACTGCCCTAACAGACTCAGTGAGTAAGGCCAAGGTTTATTTTAGAAAAAGTCCAGCCACTATACAAAGGATGTGACATTGAAAAAGCAGCAATATCAGAAAATGTCCAGCCGGTGTGGCAGACACTTTATTGATTTGTCCACCAAAGAGCAATTTCACAGGGGCAGAAATTGAGCCAGGGTTTAAGAAATGTGGCAGAGAGGCACGGARCGGGAGAGATAAATGGAGATTGTTTTTCATTTGTGTTATTGATGAACTAATCTTGCTGCTTGGCCTAATCAGAGCATCATTTCAAAGGCTGTTTGTTCTTGCCGGCTGGGAATCAATTGCTCACGCTCGGATCCCCTGCCTCTTTCTCTCCTCTATAAAAGAGATAATCTAATAATGACCACGCTTCACCCTGGCACTTATCATTTGCCTTTAATTCCCTCTTCTTATGTGTATTTTTTTTGTACTTGCAGGTAATTTGTTTCTCCTTTCAATCTCTTTTTTTTTCCACGCTGTTGTAAATTCATGACAGACTCACGTGCAGGAAAAGTGTTTCTACTACTTGCGTCCAGGATAAAACTCCTCACACTTCAACAACTGCTTTGGTTTGTTTCAAAGAAGTTCTTTTATGTTTTAGAAGACAAACATCAGCAGTGAAGTGGTAAAATTAGACCTTTTATTGAAAAAACTAGAGGCTATGAAACACCAAWATATCTTTATTTTCTCAGGTGGAAATTAGATTTAATGAAAACCAAACTGATTCTGCAAGATTTAATGCTTAACGTTTGTCTTTAATATATATAAAACACTGAGAACTGAAATGGTTGTGAAGTTTAGGAATCAGTAGCTGCGTTTCCATTAACAATAAAAATGCACAAATTAGAATTTCAAAATAAATTTGCTTAATGGAAACATGTCATTTGTGAAAATATGTATGTACTCTATTTCTGTCTTATATTCATCAAAGGATGTCACAGAGATTTATCTAAAGAAGTTGGAGATTTAAGATTTTTATTCAGAAAATCCCAGAAATATTTATCAAACGCTGCGATTAAAACAGTGGGTGATAATATATTTACCTGTATTTGTCTGTTTGTGAAATAACCCAAGAACCAGTGGACTCAATAATTAATCACTAAATATAAGTTATAACATTTTAAAGCAAATGCAGCCCAAGAAGGCTGCTAAAGCTAATAAACTTTAGGAAACACAACCCTGTTAATGTTACAGCTACTGAGCTAAAAGTTGATGTTTTTGTAAGAAAAACTGATCCACAAAAATCTTTTGCAAGCAAAGCAGTGATCAACATTTATTCATTTAAAAAATGTTACTTTATTTTATTTATTTGTTTGTTTTTTCTAACTGAGCTGGAGTTTTGAAGCTACAAACTGTTCAACTACAGTCCAGCATTTTAAAGTCCAACTGCTTCATCTGTATGCATACATTCTGTTTTATYTGTTATATTTTCTTAATAATAATGCTTACCTTTTGCAGTTTTGCCACATTAGAAACTTAAACCCTTCCCTCCTCCAAATAAAGTTCAAATAAAGTTTCATTAATCGTCCTTTAAAGATGTTTTCCAAAGTAGCCCGGGTTAGTTTGAGTTGGTTAATGYCGGTAACATTAATCACACTTACGCTCTGCTTATTAGTTTTAATGAGGCTTTCTTTTTTAAATCAAATAATTCAATGCAGACTGCCGGCGTGTTTTTGTTCCTGGAGAAGCAAAAAGGAGAAAGATGAGCTGCCTTAAAATGCAACCCCCATTCATCATTACAAGAGGACCGCCTCCAAGCTGAGAAGCATCCATCAGCTCATTGGCAAGCGTCTAATAAGCATCAGGCCACTTCATCAGCTTCAACCCAATCTGGCTTCTCATTCGTCTGAGAGCAGAAGGCCTGTCTGTTAATGTCAGCCTGGATCTGCAGCAGGCAGGGCTTGTGTTGGCCACACACTCAAACATGAGAGCAGGAACGAACACTTCAATCTGCAGCAAAGATCTGCTTAAATATATAAAAGCAAAAGTTGTACAGTGAAAGTGAAGAGACACAAAACAAATCTCCACCAGAGGAAAACTCATGTTAAATATGATACATTTAAAAAGAATTCCCCACGACACATTAAATATCACATCTGATATAAAGTCGATGGAAAATCAGAAATCTTACGTTTATAAATCAGTTTTTTACAGAAACAACAGCTTCTGTTTTGGTTTGAAAGCAGAGCACCTCTCTGTGCTGCAGCTGCTGGAGCCTCAGCTGGTAAACAGTTTGATGTCAGAACAAACTGAAAACACAAGAAATGATGCRGAACGAAGGATTTTTAAACAGGAGCTCCACGAGTTTACTGACTGACTGCAGTCAGCTTGTGTTTTTTACAGATTCCAGGGGACATTATGAAACTAAACACAGAGAAACAGAACTTTATCCAAACTGCAAAAACAACAGTTTTATATAAGCTCACAGGTTGTAGCAGTCCATCTGATCTGTGATATTTCACAACGTGGATCAAACAGTAAGTGTTGATGATGGAGAGTTTGTCACGTTGTGTTTGAGAGGCAGCAAACCTGGAAACACCTGCCTGTCAGCTCTCCGTCTCTCTGACAGGAAACCTTTCAAAGCTTTTTTACCTTCCTGGGTTTGACTGGAGCTCACCAGGATCTGTTGGCTTTGTGTTTTTATTATTATCAGCTCAATTTGTGTTTCCTGTTTTCTAGCTTACCCTGCATGCAGACCATTTGATTCTTCAAAGACTGCTTATTTATGGATTTGTCCTAAAAGACAAGAGGTTTGGGAGGTGTTTGTGAAGCCCTTCCTGCTGTTCCTGCAGTTAAAAGGACTTTGAATCCAGCTTGTTCCTGAGGGGTTGGGCTGATCTGTTTGGGGACACAATTATTGCTCTGCCCACAGTGACACACTGGATTAGGGATGTATAATCTCATGTGTAATGAAAATTAATTTTAGCAGACTTAACCTTTTCTTCATTTCTTTAATCAATCATTAACACACATTCAGAAATAGATTTTTTTTAGTCATATTGGTTGATCTTGTGTTGTGTAGCAGCATACATTGTTTCATGCTCTTTACACAGTGTGTGTACAACTCTAGCTGTGTTTCCATTGCAAATGTGCACAAAACTTTGTCGATATTCTGTTAGTGTCAAAAAACACAGTTTCACAACTGTGGTGTTTCCATTAAGAAAGAAATGATATTAAAGTCACGTGAATACGTTTGTTCTCATGATAAGTCATTACAAGCGATGGATGTAAACACATAGCATGTTGCTACCACGACACTAGCGCTCATCATCAGAGGAGACGTCGGCGTCTTTTATCGAGGCTTTCCAGAGACAAGTCCCTACTTGGGAGCGGCTACGTATGCTGTGTTTTTGGCAAATTGTAGTCGGTGAGTTTACTATTTTATACTACTACTGTGATATTACTACTACTTCTACTTCCTGTTATCTTCTTCTTTGTCTTTTTCACCAGTAGAAACAGACGGTTGTTGATCACGTGACTCCTAAGTGTTTCCATTGCAGTTTTGTGAAAAACACCAATTGCGATACGGCTGAAAAACCACCTCATCCTAGCGCAAAAACATTTTGTCAAAAAATGTGATTTTTTTCCAAAATTGACATGTTTCCATTCAGCAAATTCATTTTTGAAATTCTAATTTGCTCATTTTCATGGTCAATGGAAACGCAGCTTGTGAGAACTGGGTTTGTTCATTATTATGGGATAAGTTTTTATTATTAATATTATTATTTTCTTCTTTTTCGTTGCTCATTGCTGTACATTTGTAGTTTTGTAATGAAAACCCATCAATAAATATATTAATCTCAAAAAAGACTTTAACAGTTTTTTTAGGTTTTACATGCCATCACGACAAAATAAAAGTATAAACTGAAGAAACTTGTTGGTTCTAATAAACTCTTATAACCAGGTGTTTTTTCACAACTTTGTTAAGATAGAAAAATATGTTGTTAACTTGACATTAATTATTTGGCTTTTTGCTGATGTCTCCTGTGTTTTTGCAGAAGCTGAACTGCTCTAAGAATACGTGTGAATCATTTTGTGCAAACTTATTTTGAAAAACAYCCATGTTCTTTACTTGTTTTTCTTTTTTATTATTATTTCTGGTGTCAGAGACCTGATTTGTCCAGTTGTCTCTGGGTGACAGGTGGGGGGACACCCTGGACGGACCTCCAGTCCAAAACAATGAAATCAAACAGGCGTTCATGTTTGGAGTTTGAGCATCACGTCGACTTTTAAATGTTTCAAATCGAGTCTTTTGATGAGAATAATGACCTGATATCCTCTGAGTGAGGTATCTGACCTGACTGTTGTTACATGAGTTTASCATTCAATAATAATAACTCTTTAATTAAATGAGTTACAATAACACCTAGTTTCCCTCTGGGATCAATAAAGTCTTYTTGAATAGAATTTAGCTGCTAATAAGTTTGAATCTTTCCAGCAGGACGTGATGTGATGCAGTTGACGCTTCTGATTTCACGTTTGAGTCTTTGTCTCGTCACGAGACATGAGACGAGTCAAGTAGAAGGAAGTCATTTGAACTAATAAAGACATTKCTCCTCCTGCCCTCCCTTCTTCTCTCTGACCCCCCGTCTGTCACCACTCTGTGATTTATTGGTCATTACTCCTCTTCTCTTGCTCTCCCAGCCATCCATTATCCTCCTCAGRGGATCTTCAGGGTGCTGCAGACGAAGAAGCACCCTCGTTGCCAAGCTGCTTGTTAAATGTCACTTGGCGTCTCCGTCGCTGAGCTGTCCGTTCCACACATGTGACCCTCCCCCCCCGCCCCCACCCCTCAAAGGATTCATTCTTAACACCACCATCTGGACGCTGTGGTAACTCTGGGACGTGTTCCTGTTYGCTGCAGGTTACAACCAGAAAGAATGAAGGTACTTTGTACTTCCTGTTTGTTTAGTGAGCAGCACTTTACAAACAAGTTGTTTTTGATWTTTATGAACTGATAAAATGTGTGTTTTTGTCGCAAAACAGGTGTATTTCTTTTAAACACGTTCAGCTTATCAGTCTGAGCTGTTTGACAACTAAAAAAGTTAAATACAGTATTTTTACACATCAGGCTGGGTTTGGATAGAAAGTCAAAACTTCATTATGTTTTTGCTTTTGCTTTGTTAACATCAGAGATAAATGACCTAAGAACTGAATCTTGACGGGCCTGCTTTATGKTTTTTTAAGTAAATGTCATTAATCCTACAAAGTGTTTGAGATAATTTCTTTTTTTTAAATATTCTCATTAACTGAAGCAAACATAACCAAAACTAAGCAACTGTTTTCTTTTAAAAGCAGCAGATTGACTGTTAAACTTAAAAACTTTATTAAAACATTGAAACAATAAAGAAAGAGGTTTTATGGAGCTGATATGACTGACTTTATAATTTGTATCTGGGATGTTTTGATAATCTAGTTTAAAAGCATGACCTGTGAGATTAATCACAACATATGGACTCAAAGGTCTCCCTACATGCTTCAGAATCAGCTGCAGAGTAAAACATGTAACAGCAGACTCACATGTTCTGACATTTTGTTGTATTTTGTAACTTTTTTAAGATCTCTGTCAGCTTGTGGGGAGAAAAGACCAAAATCTGTCTCCTTTGCTCTCTCTCATCTTAAATGATCCTGGTTTCATCAAAGTCCTGGTTTCTTYAGAAGCTTTGAAGCACACTCCTCCTGAACGCCACAGTCTTCCTCCCTAATTAGGTCCAGTCAGGTTCTGACTCCAGGAAGGAAGTCAAAGGTGATGACAGATCAGCAGAGCAGGAGGCGGGGCTCCGGAGGGAAGAACTGGTCTAACAAACAGCCGATGAGCTGATGTGCTGCCTGTGCTCRTTCAGGCTCACAGCCGACACTATGAACGAAGCTCTGCTGCTGACAGTTGGGTTTATATGAAGCTGCTGCTGCTGGTGAAAACTCACGTGGTTCTGTGACGACTGAAGCGTTTAAACAAGCAAGTCGTCTTTATGTCGACAGGAACTCTGACAAAGAAAAATGAAGCTACAGCCTTCAGTGGTTCCCAACCCTATCCTCATCGCCCACTATCCTGCAGGTTTTAGTCGTTCCTGTTTTTCAGCAGGTCTTCAGATTCTTCAGAAGCCTGTGAATCACTCACTTATACAAATCAGGTGTGTCACAGCAGGGAAACATCTAAAACATGTAGTGGTCCTCGAGGACCGAGGTYAGGAACCACTGATGTAATGTAACACCATTCAACAGGTCCTGCAGTTTAAATCCAGTCTGTCTGACTGTCAGAGCCTTCAGGTTCATTTACCAACATCTCTGGGGAACATAATGTATGCAAATGATGTGCGTGACGTCATGAGTGAAGGTTCCCTTTCCAGGAC
>NW_013952649.1:630608-631584 GCF_001266775.1 Austrofundulus limnaeus | reverse complement strand
CATTTTAACAAATCTAGGCAGAAGAAACCAATTTTTTAATTAGCATGTTTTCATAACACAGAGCTGTGTCTAGATAACATTCAAAAAAGGGTAAAAGTAGAGTTCCAAAGTTTTACTTAAAGAAAAGGTTATTGGTACATAGTAGGCCTGTGCAGAGGTGACCTGAAGTCCCACACCCCAATGAAAGGGGTTAATCCTTTAGTTCCACCTGATCAGGTAATGATTATCAATAGTAACAGCAGCCTGTGGTGAAATGGAGCTTAAACAAAAATTCAACCCTGGAAGACTAATAGCCTCACCTGCGCCTGCCGGCCTCCAAGTCTCAAGTCCAGCCACGTCCACTCAGCTCCTGTCTGCCAGTGGATAAAAGCCTGTTGTCTCAACTGCCCCGTCTGCACGCCAGGTGTCAACCTACCACCCCTCATCTTCTGGTATCTAAAGGCATCCCTATCTTTCCTCCACCACCAGTGTCGGGCACCGGGGGTGAGAAAACTCCTACCCCTTGGCTTAAACAAGTCTTACAAGATCACAGCATCATTCAGTGTTAAACTCTGATACCATTCATGTCAATAATCCTGTTGGTCCAGTCATGTACCTCCTAATTTCACTTGGTCTTTGTGTGAGTCTTTCCAGGTTGAACCAGTCTTCTGACTGACAGTGACGTGTGACACAGAYCAGGGGTTCTTAAACTTTTTGAYCTYGGGGCCCAATTTGTTGAACATAAAGTTACACGAGGCCCTGTCAGACATTACCATATGGATCAAAATGATGATTATTCTAAATCTTGGTTTAATTTTTACTGTATTTACATCATAACTAACATAACTCAATTAAATACATATACAGTTTAAAAGTAAAACTCCTGTCAAATAATCACAAGACATGATTATGACAAACATTTCTATATTGTAGCCTGCCCATAACAATTATTTGAACAAATACAAAGGTCAGTCAACAGACCACTCAGGCTTATCAG
>NW_013952649.1:625907-629390 GCF_001266775.1 Austrofundulus limnaeus | reverse complement strand
ACACACACACACACACACACACACACACACACACACACACACACACACACACACACACACACACACACACAGCGAGGCAGACTGGCAGCAGTACACAGATTTTGGAGGATCACTGTTTGATCCACACTGACCTTTAGTTTGGCACCAACTTCTCTCTCCACTTTGTTAATCCCTCAGTTTCCCTCTATTCTCTTTACAGATTTGTTTTTGTTGTGCAAATTCACAACAAAATAATCTCAGGGAATTGTACACTGAAGAAAAATCCCTTTGAGCAGCATCTGGCAACAATGAAAATAATAAAAAAAATCCCAACAGGAAGTCAGCTGTAAATACAAACACATTTTGTTTTTCACTCTGTTTTTTTTACAGAAAAGCCACAAAGATTCACTTTATCCTGACAATAATAATAATAAAGATAATAATCTTACTTTGGATTATTAGTACTCATCACACATCAAAGCTTGTATCAAACAGAGTTCTGAATGTGRGACTAAGTTTTCTTCTTTCATTAAAATAAGTCATTAAAACTGTTTTTGTTTAGGAAGTAAAACAGAACAAATCGTTCTTTTGACTTATTTCCCTCTTGGCGTTTAGGAAACTGAAGCTAACGCCTGCATAAGACAATAAGAAAAAAATAAAAACAAACTACTGTTTTTATAAAAATAAATGTTTTCGTTGCAGGTGTATTATAGCTGTTAAAAACATTTAGTGTTTAGCTTTATTGGATATTTCCTGCTGGAACCCTGGTGGTGTTTAACGTTCCTTAAAGCAAACATAATTACAGCCATAATTAGGCCTTACTGTACAAAGATTTAGATTAGTGTCCAACTCCTTTTGCAACATTTGTCAGAGAAACATTTCCATGAGTGAGAGGAGAAACCTTCCTGYCCTGTTCTCAAACAGCAGCTTTTCCTCACATCATCATAAATGTCTTCATCATGTAAAGAATTCCTCCTTAATCAGAGTTCATCATCACTTCATAAACCTGCATCTTACTGTCACACAGCTGGAAATAAAAACTGACTAAAGACAAAAGGTTTTAAAGTTATTTTTATTACAGGATAAAACTTTTTTATGAATATTTTAAATATAATTATCTCATTACCCAAACAAATTATAATGAGGGTTTGAATCACAAGGGAATATTTTATAATTACAAATTTTGGGCTCTTATTAAAGTCATTTGGATTTTATATTTTAGGGGGATAGTTGTGTTGTTTGGTTTTTTATTAACAGAGTTAAAACMTGAAACGTATCATGTTTTACTTTCCCTTTAACTTTTATGAATCAACACATTTTTTTAGTCACAGCACAAAGAAAGGTCTAAAAAAACCTAATGAAAGAGCAGGTAAGTAAAATACTTTTACTGTGGTTAGTTTGTAGTCAAAGCAACATCATATCAATAATCTTGATGAAAATGTTTAAATATTAACCCCTACATGTGTTTGCACTCTGCTGTGGTCCGACCTCCACAGCAAATACACAACGTTATCATCAATGAGAGGATTTATTCTGGCTCCACAGGGCAGCGCAGAGCGACAGGAAGCAGTCGGTGATTCGCCAAAATAAGTTTCAGTCTTATTTTTAATGGACGCTGGAGTCACTCAAAGATCACGTCGCACCAACAGGAAAAGGAACAAGAACAACATCCGTATTTTCAAAATAATTCACCAAAGGCAGACTGATTTTGTCTAAATCGCAGCTATATTAATAAATACATGGATATACTGTATTTCTAAACAAATGCTGTCAGAATGTCTCAGTCTGTTTGAGAAGTAGATGAACACATGATACACATGGATTTTATTTTGAAATCAGAAGTTAAAACACGACATCGATGCAGTTTCAGCTGTGTTTGGAGTCCACAGACTGAATTACTTTTGTTCTGACTTCCACATTTATCACTGAATTTATTGCATGATCTCACATTTCCTGCACACACTTCACACAGGAGCGGACCGGACCGAAGCGGAGCAGACGCCGTCTGAATTGGGGCACAAAACAAATTATTGTAAATTTCATTTTATGCTAATGATTCGATGATGTTTTCTGTTCGTTAATGTCCTTTCAGGCATTTTATCAGCTACAAAAGCATTTAGTACACTTTATGGCACTCTAAACTCAATTTGAAAAGTAGAAAAAAACAAACGTGTTATTTTTGACAAAAAATCCAAATCTTTAAAGCTTTAATCTGTCAACACTCTTCACAGCTTTGAGATTGAAATGGTGTCTGAACACAAAAACACTTGATTGATGATTTTTTTCTTTTAAGTCTCAGATTCAGCAGCTAATAAAAAAAAACTGAACGTAAAACAAGACTTTTATTTATGATCAAGTCCTGTCTATTCAGGCTGAAAGACTTTCTGCTACTTTTATGTTTATTTTGGACTTCAGACATGTAATTTAAATGCATACCTTGTCACAATGCTTACATAAATACAAACACATCAATAAAATCACACTTATCTCTAATAAATGTTAAAAAATGTTTACCAGTTTGGTAATGAAGGTTTCAACAAGTCAGAAAACGATAAAACACAAGTGTGATTTTGATTTTTAATGATCTGTTCGTGTTTTTTTAATGCAAAATGTGAATAAAAATGTTTGTTCAAACAAAACAAATACAGCCCAGAAAAATCGAATTGCAGTAAGAGTGCCACATTGTGAGTCTGTGTGCAAGTAATGAGTGTGCTGTGGAGCCTGAGGCAGCAGAGAGAACTAGCTGTGTTTGATGGGTCAGTCAGGACCCGGTGTTGTGGCTTTGCTGGTTCCTCCTCAGGGCTTCGGTCCTTTCAGGAAGTTTAATGTTGCTGTGACCAAAAAACACAATCTGCTAAACGCACACTTTCAACAAGCACATTGTCTGTTTGCCTCTTCTGTTCTTAATGTTAGTGTGACGTTCAAAGAAAATGTGGTAATAAATCAGCTAAAGACTGAAATCTCAAGGGCGGCTACGGCAACAAAAGGAGAACAAATCGATTTGAAGGACAGACTGTAAACAGAACGGTTTCATCTCACTGCATCACTTCAGCTACTGTCTCAGCTCTGCAGGCTGCAGCTTTTACAAACACWATATTTGTACTCATCATGTTAGAAAAGCTTGACTTTAACCTGTGCCACTGTACTGTGGCAGATCATTTATTACAAGCTGGACTTTACAGGTAAAGGCTGGACAGAGTTATCAGGACAACAATGGAGAGAAATGAACTTCTGCTGTTAAAACTCATTAACAGAAGGAAAACATGTTGGCTCAAACCATGTTAAAGGTTGTTTGTTAAAGGTTTACCTGCCTGGGAAGTATTGGGCACATACCAAATATGTGAATACCAGAGGTCTATAAAGTACTTAAAAATAACTAAGTAAAATTACATGATCAGAAAATGTCTTTGGTAAAAGTAAATTTTACTGATGAGAAAACTAATCAAGTAAAAGTCATAAAACTGCTCACAAAAATTGGGAAAGTAAAAGTAAAAGTACTTTTAC
>NW_013952649.1:611331-625750 GCF_001266775.1 Austrofundulus limnaeus | reverse complement strand
GAGTACAGGTGTTACATTTTAAAGTAAAGAAGTAAAAGTATCCTTTTTAGCTTTAAAATGTAACAAAATAAAAGTAAAAGTAGCTGTTTAAAAATGATTGGTAAAATTACAAATCTTCAAAAAAGTAAATGTACTTAGTTACTACAAACCTCTGGTAAATACAGGATATTTACCTGGTAAATAGTTAGTGTCAGATAAGTTTTTACTCAGTATCAGGATTCCCGATTGTTTGGGTTGTGGTATTTATTACTGCAGATTCTGTCTGCAACAGACAAACATGCACTTTGTACAAAAGAGGATTAGAGACACTGAAAGACAAGAATTCTGTCTTTAATCCCAGAATTATGTCTTTAATCTCAGAATTATGTCTTTAATCTCAGAATTCTGTCTTTAATCTCAGAATTCTGAATCAGGAAATTAGAAAATTAGGAAGAAGAGGGTTTTTTTTTCTAGTGGCTCTGATCCTCTTTCTTAAATTTGAACTTCTGTCACAGTCTGTGTTCATTTATTTTTATAGTGTTTCAGTGTTTCCCTGTGACTCTCTGCCCTGCTGTCTGTCATTCCTCCAGCCCCGCCCACACTCACCTGTCTCCTCCAGGTGTTTTTAATCGTCTCTCATTAGTTGCCTTTATATTCTGTCTTGTCCTCAGTCTGTTGTCAGATCATTGTGATTGTCTTTGTGTTCTTATTCCTCCAGAGAAGATTCTTATTGTGTATCTTTGTGAGTCTTCACTGCCACCACAGCCCTCCTTTTGTTAAGAAAGCATGTTTTTGCACATTTGGATTTTTGCCTGCACTTAGTCATTCTGCCCACCTCAAATCTCACATTAATTTCAATAAAATGTGTTCACATGTACTGATTATTCAAACAAACTGAAACCTTACAGGAATTCTTCTTCTTCAATGGTGTTAAAACAAAATAAAGCAGTAAATCTGAGATGTGATGGACGACTGAACATAAATTAAAAATGACAAAATTGACTGTTTCCTTCACAGCTTCTCCTCCAATCATTGCTTTTTAGTCTCACTGGATTCTTGAAGAATTCCTGAACATATTTTTCAAATAAAGCTATAGTGTGGATTTGACTATTTTTTTCAAACTTTTACTTATTTTCTGTTAGATTTTGTCCCCAACTTGTAAGATAAAACCAGTTCTTGTCCAAATAAACTAACTGTTAGTAAGCTTCATCAAGCTGTTTCTGCAGCTTCCAGTGATCAGGAAACCACTGAGACAAAGACAGACACTAAATAAAACAGATAGATTGAAGGAGGGGGGTTAATTTGAGCAAACATTTTATCAGTGTTGAGGGAAAACCACATTAAGATGTGTGAAAACCCTGTGGCAGAGACAGACAGAAGACGTGAGACAGACAGGAGGACTAAGCTCTGTCTCATCACATTTACTCTCCTACATTAATCATCAGGGGTCAGAGTTCACTCTGAGTCTGGGGGGCAAGAGAAGTGGGCTCCTGATTGGTGGGTCGAAAGTTCAACTCTCCACCAGAAGAGGGAAAATCTTTAAATCTGCTCTGTGTCAGTAAGTGGTTCTGAAGTGCCCTTGAGCAAGGTGCTAAAACCACTGTCTGCTTCAGTTACAAGTTTAAAAATAAAAACATGATGGCCATTTTTAGCTTCATTTCACAACTGTTAGTTCTGACAGTTAGTTTGGCTTTTATTCTTTTATTTATTTTAATTCAAGCAACTTTATATTATTAAAGAGTTTTTTATTATTATTGAATAAAAAACTGTACTTGTGTCCTCACTGCAGTGAACTGAACACTTGTTCAATAACTAACTGAACCAGCTTCACAACGTAAAATAATAAAACCGTCTTTCTTTGTGACTCACAGGTAAAACAACAAACGTGGTAAAAAATAAGCAATGCTGCTGTTTCTAGTGAACAAATCCACTAACAAATTTTATCTGAAGGAGCAGAAAATGTCCACTGGGCAGCAAAGTCAGCACGGTTTACTTTATYTTTTATAAAAATAGTTTGCAGCAGTAATAAAACTGAGTTGAGTCATGTTTCATCACAGTCTGCAATTCAAAAAGCTCTGAGGAAAGAAAAAAAAAAACACTTCACAGAATCAGGCTCTGCTGAGTCGAATAAATTCTGTTTTTGTCAGGAAATCAGCTCAGGGTGACCATCGGAATTAAGAAAACCTTTTTATRTCTTCAGCTGCTTTATTATTGTTTCTATATTCAACTGAAGTCTCAGAGAATTATGTGTGTTTCTCATGTTTCTCTTCAGTTTAAGGTTCAGTTCCAGTCTGATGGTGCAACATTACATTTATTATTATTATTTATTATTTCGCATCTTTCAACTTTTGGTTAGTCTTTGCTTTTCTGTTACAAATTTACAACATATTTATCTATTATAGCTGTATTTTATTGTTTTAAATAAAGCAAAAAGAAAATACAGAAGTGATTTAACACATTTGATCTGGACTTCATCTTGCACTGTCATTTCTTAATGCTTCAACACAGACCTTACTGAGGGCTCGTATGAAAGGTAAAAACTCCACTAATCATATTCTACCATCAATATCTACTCAGCATGAATAAAATACAAAATATATATATATATAACCAGCAATATGAATCACAGCTGGGAGACATGCAGCAGATCTCAGCAATTCTTTTTTTAAAGATTAAAATCCATTCAGCTTCTACAAACACCAACAACAAAAACTGTTTTTCACTTACTTTTTGTAAAATAGTGTTTCATTTCATTTTGTTTTCTTTTTCCTGTAATGAAAATTAACCAAAATGAATCCAAATATAAACCTGACTTTTGATGCATTTTTCCTTATTGTCTGACCAAAAGTAATCCAAGATGGTGGCYGGAACAAAGGTGTAATCTTTCCTGTTATGATATTTTCTGGCCACCAGAATCACTCCTCCTTGTCTTGAAGCACCTAAAACACTTCAAAACGAACATATTTTCACTTTTGCAGCATATTTTGCCAGTTAACTTAAAAACACACACACCATAAAAAACATGTTTTCAATGTCCATGTTGTCACCACCAGGTGGAGAATATGGCAACCAATATTTTTTTCTTAGTTTAATTTTCAATCTCAATACTTTGCAATACTGCCTGTAGAAATGCCATTGATCAACCCAGYTGATCAAAAGAGGTGTCAATCAAAATAGGATAACCCATAGAATAAAATTCAGGCCCTCTTATATAAATCAGAACATTGTAGGAGACGGAGCTTAGGGTGAATTAAACTTTTCCTACAWCTCTCATACATAAAGTATGAGGAAAGTTTTACCAAGGTATTTTCTCATTACTTTTAATAACTTGACTGTGCGAAGTGAAAAGTGACACAATAAGTGAACGTTCAGACGAGTTCAAGTTGATTCATAAAAGACTATGCAATAATTTATTTACACAAATTGAATAATAAGTACACTTAATTGTGGGTATTCCTATAAAAGATGTCAGAGTTAAATGAGATAAAACTCGCGTCCGAATTTCAATTCACATCAACTCAGATTACTTATATAGAACAGTAAAACGTCAGTTCTGATGTTACAACCAAACAATTTTACTGGCACKTTTAGCTTAAGTTTTGGCAAATAAAGACAAAGTAAAGGATGAAAGTAAGGTTAGTATCGCTACTAATTTTACTTTATCAAAGGGTGTGGTCCAACCGGATCAGCACGTCCCTAATGCGCTTATGATTTCCACATGACACGTCACCCGGAACACGTCAGTTTTACCTGGTGATGGCTTCTTAAGCAACCCCTGGGTAGGAACTGTCTCGCCTCCGATCAGTCAGGGAACTTTTTAATCGGCTCGCTCACTGTTCCTTKGCGAAAAGGTGTTATTTCAGGTAACTTTTCGTCTGTTTCAGTCCAAGCCAGAAAGATTCAAGCTGTACATCCRGTTCCTCCTTTCAAAATAAAATCTCCCCTYGGGAGTTAAAAACACACTTGGAGACTTGAAGCCTCGGGGTGGGGCTGGCTGGCGTGCCGAGACCCGGCTGTTAGGTCCCCCCTAGTTAGCTTATGGGCTGAGGCCCAACAGGCCAAACTGAGTCTCTCCCGAGAGAGAAAACTCAGCTTTCCTTCCTAGTTGGAGTTAGGAAGAAAAAGTGTGTCTCTCAAAGACTTCCGTGGTTAGTAATAGAAACGGTTCCGCCCTCAAGCGTTAAGATGAGTCAGAGAAAAGAAGAAAGATAAAGACTTGCCAGCCAGGTGCCAGTCAAGGTTAAATTCTGTGGTTGTTCAACAACAGAATATGATAACATTTCTTTAGCTTTTCTTCTGATAGATTCTGAGAAATCACTGCAAAACATTTATGATGATTAATTAACATTTCTGTTTAAGTTATCAGTCTGAACCATTCTGTTAGTCCAGATAAATGAAAGATTTTCTCAGGAAAAAGCCACAATTATATAACTGTGTTCACAGTAAAATAAAAACAGTGATTTATGTAAAAACACAATGAAAACATTGTAATGATTTTCTCTGTGATTTTTTTATACCATTAGTTAATCTTTTAGGCACGATAAAAGAGTAGAAGTGCTTCCTCTTTTCTTGTGATAGTCATTACCATGCTTTAACAAATGCATAAACATTCTTAGTTAAACAACAAATGAATCACGAACAGAAGAGATTGTTCTGTCCATTTTCTGATTAAGAGAACCGAGGAGTTCTCTGGGGAACATGCCAGATGTAAATAACAGCCTCCAAAGCAGAGAAAAGCTGATGTGAACCTGGAGCCGGGTCAGGAGAAATGAACAAGTTAAAGTACTTGGTTTATAAATATTGTTTGTTGTGTTGATCTGTTGAGCTGGAACATTGCTGTTACCAAACTGGGTTCTGTTTTAACCATCCAAAACTCATAAAAACACACAAGAGCACCATGTTTGTCAGCTCCCACTCTTACCAATTCACCTGTTTTTATCTACTTCTTCACAGACACAGTGATAACACACTCCTAGCCAATCTATTCCAACCACACCTCCTAACCACCCCCCTTCATTCTCCCCACCTAATGTTCCCACCACACTCAGCCCATCGATAGCATCACTGTCTCCAACAGTGGAGAATGTCTCCCTCCGCTGCTTCCTTATCACGGGAACAATGCAGCAAAGTGCAGTGACACAGCGGCCTTATCTGCAGCACAATACATGAAAGGCATCAGGAAGAACCAGCAGCGCAGCAACTTGTATTACAGCTCATTCAGCTGCAGTAAATCACAGCGCCGCTGGCAGCCAGGCATTGATGATTGTGTTCAGGGCTATTTGTGTGTTTGCTGTTCGTCAATGTGTCTGCTTCAAAATGAGCCACTTTACTGCAGGTGGTAAACCATAAAGCCAAGTGAAATCTTTACATCTGATTGTGTGTTGGGCTGCACTGTGTGTCACAACTATTTACAGATTTGTGATGAAGGGTTGCATCGCTTTTTCACTAAGCTACTCAGGAACTGGCTTCAAGTGTTGGAAGAACCAAATCAAACCCAGTTGGTTGAAGAATTATTACAAAGAACCACAAATAAATCTACAAATTTTGATTTACTAAATAGATAAGGACATTTGGAAGAAATGCAGAAGAGAGAGGTTCCAACATCCATCAGCTTCTTCTCTAAAGCCCAAAAAATAATCTGGGTTATGACTTCCTGTTTCAATAATCTAAACTGACAAAATGTCAACATTTTAATATAAACTAGGAGACAGCAGAGAAGCAAGATCAGTRGGAAATCCATACTTTTAACGAAAACAGAAACTCAAAAGATAGAAATGTGCTGAGCATGTTGGACCCTCTGCAGTCGGGCAGTGGAGGACCCTCTAACCCCCATGCAAAAGCTAGTTATTGGCTAGTTCATTGTTATTAGTAAAAAAAACTTTTTAAAAAGAAAAATTATATGTTTTTGTTGTTAAAATGATAATTTCCTGTAAATTTACAAACACTGTTATGTAAAAGGCATAGAACGGCAAATTCTAATGCATGTTTTGTATTTTGGGTTTCCTGCACACTGTAGTTCTATTTTTTTGTGCATTAGCTAGTTGAATAGTCAGACATGCTGRAAGCAACACAGTTTTTTGACAGAGTTTTACCATGTTAATTTAGTTTTTCATGAAACATTTTTAAAAGAATATTATCTGGTCTTGCTCGCGTTTCAAATGCCTGTTGCTGGACTGACTCCTGGAAGTGATCCAGAAGAAGCCAAAGGAGCTGAGGTGTTGCTCCTACACTAAAGATAAAGTGTTGCAGTGGTGGTGGTGATAAAGGCCTGGATTACTGTCTCAAAATGTCTTGTTGTAATAATGGGTTTTATTTTAGCCACAAATGATTAAAACTCTTTTTTAACAACTGACCTAATGTGGTTATCTAATTTAAGTTCAGGATCTAATTCAACTTCTAGATTCCTCACTAACAATTTCAAGTCCAGGAACCCAAATCTACAAGGGAAGGCCCAGCAGTACCTCCAAAAGCATAACGTCAGTATTGGTTTCATTAGAACTCAATAAATCTTGTGCCATCCAGACATTCAGGTCCTCAAGACACCTAAGAAGTGAATCAATGTTTGACTTTTTGAGAGGGATATAAATCTGACTGTCATCTGCGTAACAATGAAATGAAACACCGTGTTCCTAAGAGGAGAACTGAGTTGGAGCAGATAGAGAGAAAACAAAAGTGGGCCCAAGATTGAGCCTTGAGGGACTCCACAAGAAAGAGAAGACCCTAACCTCAGGAATAACAGAATGTTCAGTAGGACAAGTAGGACCTGAACCATTTTAAGGCAACACCCCCGATTCTCCCCAATCCCACCCACTGCTCCAGATGGGATAAGAGAATGTCACAGTCCACAGTGTCAAACACAGCTGTTAGTTCTGTTAGGATGGTGTTAAAAACTTTTAAGAGTCGATTCAGTGCTGTGGAGAGTTTTAATACCAAACTGGAAAACCTTGAGGAGCTTATGCTCTTCAAGAAAACTAACTGACTGTGTATAGTTTTCTTAAGGACTTTAGAAATAAGAGAAAATTTGGAAGTTGGCCTAAAATTATCTAAATTATTGACATATAGTCCAGTTTATTTAATAAGAGGTGGCACCACTGCATGTTTAAACTGATTAGGGACAACACCAGAGGACAGAATGAATATAAAGTTTAATTAAAACGGAATTTAATCAGAGTCAAAACAATAACTCAAACGTTAGTTTATTCACACGACTCCACTGGTGAAACATCTGACCCAGGGTTTAATATCCTCACAGCAACAGCAGCTGTAAGAGAAGCAGCAGTAGATTCCCTGAGGTGTTTCTGCTGAACACTCATTCAGCTGGTTATCAGTGTGTCTGAGAGTGTGAAGATCCTCAAAGCTTACACAAACACCAAGTGCACCTGTTCCTGTAAATGCTTTATTCAGCGAGCCTCCATCTTCCTGTTACTCTCTGCTCTTGTTTGTCCTGGAGGAAGCTGTTAGAGATGAGCTGCAGAGATCCCAGCCGGAGCTCAGAGCGGCAGAGAAACTTCAGGGAGAGGACGAGAGGACCAGACACCTCCGCCACGCTCCAGAAGACTCAAACCAGCAGCAACAGACGTGTCCGCGCATTCAACAACAGCTCAGATCATTTGTGGCTTCTGACGGCTTACACAAACATAAAAACACACATAAATCCTGCGGGACGCTGCAGTTCATGAAGTAATAAAAGCAAAACAGCCCAGTGGTCAATTTATGCAGACAGCTTTGTATTGACAGACATAAATGAAAACGCTGAGCCGCAGACAAACACTTCAAAAGTGGCCGAGTGTGTGACTGTGTGTTTTTACCACGGCCTGCTGTTGCAGCAGTTTCAGCCAGCAATTACTGACAAAAATACGTCTTTTACCCGAGCTGGAGCCATGCAAAAGTGTTCCATCAGAATGTGCATTGTCTGTGTGTGTGTGTGTGTGTGTGTGTATGTATGTGTGTGTGTGTGTGTGTGTGTATGTGTGTGTGTGTGTTGCAGCAGATAGAATAGATGTTTCTCGAGGGAATTGCAGTTTCTCAGAGTTTGGAGAAGGCCAGCTGTGATTGGTTTTTCCTTCCACATCCCTCCATCACTGGAGGAACATGATTCCTGCGCCTGGACCCCCCTCCTCAGCTCACACTACACTTTTATCACTTTTTAAATGAACACGACCAACAATTCACTATTCAGGTCACATTTTCTACTGTTTTTAATCCCAGCTGGTTTCTACAGGTCTCTCTCTTTACTCACTGTGACCCATATTCCCACTCAGCCCCACCTGCTCCTTTTGTTTTCCTAATTTAAATCACTCCACTTTCAGTTTCTTTCTTTATTTCATCTCTTTTGCACTTTTTCTCTTATTGCTTTACTCCTCTTCCTCAGCTTTTTTCTTGTTTTTATATTTGGTTAAAGGTCTAACAGTTGTTCAAAAATTGCATATCCCCTACTAACTTTCATGCTAGAGCAGGGGGGTCAAATTCATTTTCACGAGGGTCTCATGAGCTTTATGGTTGTAAATAATTTCAACATTTAACTTTGACTAAACAGGAAATGTTATGTTCCCCATCTCGTTGCTACGATTAGCACAACTAACAAATATTAACTGAGCCCTACCTGGTATTTCCTGCATAGAAACAATATTTTAACATGTACTCTTATAAACACTGACCAGTACTACGTGTACAACTGACTAAATGTGAAGTAAAGGATACAGAAATACTATTAGAAGTAAAAGTAGAAGAGTTTTACTCACTGATAAGTTGTGGTGAGTATAGCTGGCATCTTGAATTCTCCCACTTTCTGACAAGAAATTACCACAAGAGAGCCATTAGAGCTTAAATTTACAATTTATTTGTGGGAAATCCCCACTGGAGGTGCATTAAAGCTTAAATTTATGATTTGTATGTGGGAAATTCTAACTACAGGGGCGTTATAGTTTACATTTATAGGAAATTCCCACTAGAGGTGTGTCACAGTTTAAATTTACAATCTGTAAGTGGGAAATCAACACTAGAGGGGCATTACAGTTTAAATTTATAATTTGTAAGTGGAAAATTCCCATTAAAGAGGTGTTACAGTTTAAATTTACAATTTGTAAGTGGGAAATTCCCATTAAAGAGGTGTTACAGTTTAAATTTACAATTTGTAAGTGGGAAATTCCCATYARAGRGGTRTTACAGTTTAAATTTACAATTTGTAAGTGGGAAATTCCCAYYAGAGGGGYRTTACAGTTTAAATTTACAATTTGTAAGTGGGAAATTCCCATTAAAGAGGTGTTACAGTTTAAATTTACAATTTGTAAGTGGGAAATTCCCATCAGAGGGGCGTTACAGTTTAAATTTACAATTTGTAAGTGGGAAATTCCCACTAGAGGGGCGTTACAGTTTAAATTTACAAATTGTAAGTGGGAAATTCCCATTAAAGAGGTGTTACAGTTTAAATTTACAATTTGTAAGTGGGAAATTCCCACTAGACAGTTAAATTTATGATTTGTAATAGGAAATTCCCACTAGAGTGGCGTTACAGTTTAAATTTATAATTTGTAAGTCAGAAATTCCCATTTGTAATATTTGTTAACAAACCAAAGGTGTTTTGAAAATTGACAAAGTTTTAAACATTTCAAGTGATCAGTTGGGGCTCAGAGGACAAGTTCGTGATGACTCTCAGCAACTTCAAGTTTTGATCTATAAAACTGACTCCTAGCTGTGTGTTTGCTCTGCTGAACCAGGTTAACTCCAAAATGGAATCAGTTGTAGATGATTGGTGATAAAATCATAAACTTAGGACACATGTCTGAAGTTATAAAACAGTTTTAGTTTTGATTTATATTTATTTTTCTTCCCTGTAACCCTTCTCTTGACTTGATCTTACCTTTTCACACTTCCACTTTCACTTGAATCTATTTTCTCTTTCCTGTTTTCTCCCAGCTCCTTTTCTTTTAGTCTCCTCCGTCACCAGATCGGCTCTCCATTCCCCATCTTGTTTTCTTTCTCTCTCTTCAGTTTTCATGTCCTCTGCCTTGATATGCATGGCTACCTTCAAGTCAGGCCTTCTGCTGCATCCCAAAGCATTGCTTCATTGCAAAGTTATTTTTGTAAGCAATGATTGTTGTATTAAAGATTCATTGTGCTATTATCCTGTTGTTTATGGTGCAGATAACCTTCATATTTCCATTTATCCGCGTCGTCTCCTGAATATAAAACTGTTGTGTGTCGTCAGCTTTGCTTATAAAAACTGTGGWGCGCTCAGCACCGGGGGTGAAGACAGGCTCTGAACACGTATTTTATTTCTATGAATGTGTAAGTAATTACAGTTTTAATGTTTTACCTTAAAGAAAAGTTTGACAGGAAACAGAATGGTTGCTCATGCAGATGGTTTGGTAATCATAGTGCAGTTTATATGTAATTGTACAGAAGACTGTGTTTTGCTGTGATTGCAGGAGAACCTGTTTAAAAGGTTAGTTTGAGAACATTTTATATACATGCAGCTGTCAAATATAAAAGTGGAGTGGCACCGGCTGAACGGCACAAATCAAACCAAAGTGAAAATCCAACTGTGAGGCAGTGAAAGAGTCGACTCATCGACTGGAGTGCGTACGTTCAGATATAAGAACCGTCTGGGTTTCAATGATCCTCTCTTTCCTCTGAAGATGCTCTCTGCTGCTGTGACAGGAGCTGTGGAGTCGACACGTCTCCACGTCGTCACAGGTGTGACTGTAAACAGGACAGGAGGATAAATCAGTGCTCTTGTGTTTCTGCACAGGGCTGAGTTTTACTGAAGGTTCAGGAAGTTCACGTTCTGTGACAGAGAGAAGGAGCTGCCATTCTACTACTTTTAATTACTATTCTGTTGCTTTTAAGTTATGGCTTTACTTTTAGCTACAACGTTTTGGTAACAGTAATTCTAGCTTTTAGAAATTAGCTTTGGCTGTAGGTTGTTGTTGTTTTTTTTTTTTTTTTTTTTTTTTTTACTTTTAGCTGCCATTCTAGTTTCAGCGATTGTGCTGCTGTTTTTTGCTGCAGTTTGATCATTTTAGCTGCCATTTTGCTATGTTCAGTTAACATTCTGTTTATTCTAACTATAGTTTTGTTTCTTTTAGCTACATGTTTGCTACTTTTAGCTCCCATTCTACAACATTTAGCCACTACGGTATCATTTTAAGGTTTGGTTTTGCTACTGAAGAAATTTATAGTTATTTATAGATTAGTGCTGATGTTAGAAAACAACACCAGAGTATTAGGGTTTCCTTTTTATAATACTTGTATAATGTTTGATCTATTATGTGTTAATTGAAATAGAGTAGATACATGTCCGAATTATATACAACACATAAGTGAACCGTTTTTAAACCATTAGTTTGAGGTCTTTGTCTGAATGCCTGTGATTCAGCCGTAGGTCAGCAGGGGGCGAACTCAGGCATTGAAGAATCTGTATATAAATTGATTCATTTCCTGGTTATAGCCAGTGTGGTTTTCCTTGTCAGCTCGGTGACAGATTAAACCTCACTCAAGTTCCTGAATTCTGGTGTTGTATGGTTTTATTCCTTCTTCAAATCATTTTATTTAACAATGATGTTAAATAAATGGTGCATTTTAGCATTTGGTAACAGTAATTTTAGGTTTTAGCTACTGTTTCGCTACACTTATTATACGCAGCTGTTGGTAATTGCTGTGCTACTTTTAGCTGTAGTTTTGGCTCTATTTTAGCCAGTTTTAACTACTCTCCATATACATTTACTGTAGTAGAATGGCAGCTATTTCTAATATATCGTGTTAGCTCATATCTCCCACTTCTTTGTCCATTTCCATGTGTTTGCATGCACATTTGTCTGCGTTGAAACAAAATATTATTAGACAAATTTGAGTGGAAGTTGCAGAAAGTAACCAAACATCTTCAAATGTTTAATTTTAGTAGCCATTTAAACTCAACAAGGCTGCGTCAGCTGACTTAGAACAGAACAGCACAATGTGTGTTTAGATAATCTGAGTGAGGCCAACAGGAAAAGACCGAGGACCAAACCGTAGGACTGTTGCATGCCCCCCCCCCCCCCCCCCCCCGCACACACACACACACACACACATATGGTGCAATGCCTTGCAACAGGTAGAGAGAAGCACATCTGAACTGGCAGCAGTGAACCATCCTGACTCTGACTCAGCACTTTTATCTGAAACAGCTTCAAAGAGAAGAGAACCTAAAGGCCACTCAGAGGGGTTTGTTACCAAACGTCAAGAATCAGAAACTTTATGACGAGCAGAGAGACGGAGAGAAATAATGGATTAATGCACATGATCTGTTCAGAATCAAACACAACCTGTAAAAAMCAAGTTTCTTTCAAAACAGTTTGAAGTTAACCATCATCTGGATCTGATGGAAGAGGACCTCTTTTTGTTTCAAAAGAAATGGACCAAGAAGGACGAAGACGATGAAACAAGTCCAAAGCTTGATTTGATCTTGAATTAATTCTGTTCAAACCTTTGTCTAGTCTGTGATGGAAGTCTTAGTCAAATGATTATTTAGATAAAGATAAAATGAAGCAAACCATTTAACAGCTAGTCACAAATGAGGCGTTTAATCCATCAGACGCTGTGCATGAGTAGGAAATGTCAGGAAATTTAACCAGTTATCAGGATTTTGTGGTAAGAATGAACCCTAAATGCAGGCAGATACGATGACTTGAATGTAAAAACAAAAACTCGTTTATTAAATAACAAAAGAACAAGCTGACGTGGGAGCAAAGACTAAAAATAATGATGAAAAACATGGAGGCAAACAAAGCTTGGAGCAGGAAAGACAAGAGAACAACTGAGGATGACTGGAAGCACCTGGATGATTACAGACTGCAGACAGGTGAGAGGGGCAGGCTGCAGTCTGACTGAGGACAACAGGAAAACACAGAAAACTAACAGGAAATGAGAAAATAAAAGACGATCACTGAACACTGAAACAGACTGAAACATACTAAAAGAAGCATGAAACAAAAATCATGACTTCTGTTTTCTGCAGAGTTTAAAGCAGTTTCCAGGAAATAAATCATTCAAATATTTTCTCTGAGGCTGGATGAGAAATAACTAAAAAAATATTTAAAAAATGTCTCTGAGAGAGGGATACATTTGAAAAAGGTTTGATTGGTCTGCAGGACGACATGATCAACATTCTGTGAAAACACTTGTTTTAAATTCATTAAAGTTCTCCAGCTGTCGAGAGGAACGGTTCTGTTTTACTGAGTGCAGACGTGTCCAGCAGATATTTTACAGCAGCGTCTGCTGCTTCATGAGTTTTTTCTTTACATGTCAGTGTTTTTTCAAAATAAAAGCACATTCCAAAGGTTGAGGGAGACGACTGCACCTGCAGCTCTGACCTGTCCACAGTAAGAAATGTGCAGAGGATTTCACATCACTCATCTGGTTATCTTCATGATGCTGAGCTGATTGTTCCTGGATGAAGCTCCGCCCTGCTTCAGGTCAGCCTGAGGAGCTGAACGTGCCTCTTATTTCAGCTTTCTGTTTCCTGCTGAGGGCCTGTAGCCTCCATTAGCCAAACTTACATCAGCTTATTACCTTGTGCAGAGGTGGAGGCCTCGCGTTCTGCAGCAGGGAGGTTAGGGTTTAAGATCCAGTTGGGTTAGATTACCAAATACTGTAGCTTAATGTCAAGTCTGTGTAATAACCTGAACTAAAATCAGGATGCTCTGCAGTTCAGAAAAAGTCCATCTGCTCCTAAACTCTGYCTTTTTCTAGCCTTGGTTCCACTTCTACCCAAAGGCAAATCAGATTTGATTACCAGCTCGCTGTGRGGGTGGGGGTGGGGGGTGCCTTCTGGAGCACAGATGAACAATAATCTGTGTGGCAGACGAACCAGAGAGGCACACAAGTCATAAAAAAACAAGATCTCTGCCACAGGCCTCGTACTGAATCACTGCTCAAATGAGAAATTTATTTATAAATGAGAATTTGCTTGCAAGTGCAATCTCTGCGGATGAAATCAAATGAGATAAATGGGAGGCTTTCKATACTTCTCTCCGTGTGCCCTTGGAGTATTATTACTCAGGGATTTAACTGATGCTTGGTTCTGAGCTGCTCGTGATGAATGAACAAGTAGGTGAGGAGAGTTTTCTGAAGGACACTGACTGAATACTGTAAACGCTTTGAATCAGTTACTTTATTCTACTGAAAAACAAATAATTTAAGGAGGTTTCAGTTCAGTTCTGATCAATTCTGGTCAAAATATGTCGTCCTTAAAGGGGTCCATGATTAGTTGTTACATTGTAGCAGAGAGAAGGTAGAAATGACTCAGCCTGCAACTGAAAATATTGATGGAGGACAACAGAGCTGCTTCATGGAAGAAGAACCTCAGATTAGCTTGTTAGCCTTCACGCTAGTGCCAACGTTATATTGCCTTATATGTATTAGCTTGGTGCTAGCATGACAAACAAGCTAAACTGAGGTCCTC
>NW_013952649.1:610081-611310 GCF_001266775.1 Austrofundulus limnaeus | reverse complement strand
GCTTTATTTTGATATCAAGGGTATGGTGTTTTTAGGTACACCATTTGGGCATGCTTTTTTAAGCACAAACTTCAAGAAAACCCCTTTTTTAAAAGAGTCGATCATTAGATATTGTCCAAGATTAACCTTCAGGGTGGATATAGCTCGCTAGCAGCCTCGCACCGAGGACCTATCCACGTCATCATTTACCCAGAATGCTTTGTGTGGAAATAAAATGTCTCCGTCCATGATAAAATATATTTTTCAAAATTTACAAATCCAAACACCCTACAGTATTTTTACAGTCTTTATTTTACAGTTAAAATAAATGTTTATCAAATAAAGTCTAATGTCACAATCATCACTCTGTCATCTGTCTATATTCATCCATGATGCTGTGATCTTCTGTTCTGTGGCTCCAGGACCTGCTTGTTTCTGTTCTGCAGCAGAGCAGAGGTGGGGATTTCCTCCATCTGGGTCTCAGTACAGAGCCACACTGCTTAAAGGAAACAATTAACCAGCAGCCACTTCTGCTGGGTCTCCCAGCAGGGATTATTGGATGCACTCGTGTCAATAATCCAGGCGGAGGAGCTGCCCGGTGTTGTCCAGCAGGAGCTGACATGAGTGACGAGTGAGAGGTTCAGTTTCAGCACTTTGATCCTGAGGAGGACTGATGGTTCAGGGTCACTGCAGCTCCAACTCAGTCAGTGTGCACACAAAGGTTCTGGAGCTGCTGGGAGGAAACCTGACTGCATCCAGAACCAGCATTCATTTAACCCGACTGGACTGGACAAGGCTTTTAATTTAAATTTACGTARTAATAAAGGGAAATCCAGCTAACAGAAATGCCAACCTGCTGTTTTAATGTAAATCAGTGTAAATATAAATTCATTCATTAGTTTAGACACTGTTAATAAACAATATTCGTAAATAACCTGCTTGTTCTGTTTTCTGTCTCAGATTTCATCTTCTAAAAGCTCATTTACTTGTTTTCTGAGAGTAAAACGTTCAGAGTTCAGATTTTGGCTTCAGCACCACGGACAGCTCCTCAGGTCCAGCTTCTGGTCTGGACTCAGACAGGACCTCCAATGTTTATAAACCTGATGTGTCTCAGAGGTCATGAAAAAAGGCTTCATTATTCTTTACAAAGCAGGAACTGTGAGCACTAAAGACTTTTTGGTAAAATGTTTTTTTCTTTGCTCAAAACACTAAAAAGTTCAATGAATGCAGATGATTTATTATTATTATTA
>NW_013952649.1:603200-607145 GCF_001266775.1 Austrofundulus limnaeus | reverse complement strand
ACTCTGAACAGACTGACTAAATACTTTGTTTACGTCTTCTAGCAGTTTATTCAAATGTTCAGGTAGTAGTAGTAGTAGTAGCAGTAGTAGTAGTAGTAGTAGTAGTAGTAGTAGTAGTAGTAGTAGTAGTAGTAGTAGTAGTAGTAGTTTATTGTCATTTGTACTTCAGGTACATAGGAATTACCTGTGCAGGGCTCTCAGCCTGATTTCATATAAAAATAGAAAAGTAGTTAAAAAACAAGGAAAATATGGTTTTTACTTTTAGATGAGATGACAAACAGCTAAAGCTAACAGAGTTTGTGATTTATACATAAACTGGTTATCTCTTCCTCCTCGTCATCATTTCTACACAGGACACCACCCTGACTCAAAAAACAAAAAAACAAAAAGCTCGTTTTCAGTTCTGTTCTTGTAATCGTCCCTTAAAGCCCGCTGACGTCATCAACAGAGCCTGGAGCCGGAGCATCAGAACCACCTGCCTTTTTTTTTAATCAGAATTCATATTTTCATTTATTCATAATTTATTACAGCAGGTAAACACTGCTTGTTTCCTGCAGGTCATTTTCTAATTGCTCTGCTTACATCATGCATGTGTCACACTGCTGTGTGTCAGACTCGCATTTCATGAGCTCAGCTGGAAAACAGACAGGAACAGGAAATGACACAAGACTCCTTAGTTCCATCATGTGATTTATTTGARTTATTTAAAAGATACATATGATACTTTTAAATCCTTCAGTTGAGTCTTTATAAAGTGGAACTACAAAGCTCCTTATTTTAACTTCACCAGCTCCTCTTCCACCATACTGCTGTTTGTCTCAAAGCAGCTCGTTTTGTTACTGTTCCTTTAAGATGCTTCAAGCCCCGCCCCCTCCTGCTTCCAGACTGGTCCACTCCAGTTTGAGAGAGGGAGGGAGGGGTTATGTTTTCTAGCTTTCAGAAATATTTTATTTACAATTTAATTAAAACATGCCAGGAAAAGAAGATTTGTTCGGCCAGCCAGAACCAGAGTCGGACCCAGAACCAGAGTCGGACCCAGAATTTTATTTATTTATTTGTTTGTTTGTTTACAAAATTTCACAAAATTCACACCATATTTCAGGACAGGTTACATGTGCAGAATATCACTTTTGTAAGATTTTGTAAAAGGAAGAACTCCTGAGAAGCAGCTCTGAAACCTGACACCACTTATTTGTTTTACTGATTAACAAGAAAACACTTCCTGGTTCACCTGAAACCAGCTGTGTTCTCTGACCTCACCTGGATGCAGGTGAACTGTTTGAACCTGAGGAGCTGCCTCTCCATGTGATGGAGATCCTCTTTAGTGTCTGAAGAAAATCCTTTAAAGTCTGTAATAGTCACATGCTACATAACTGACAACAAAATATTTAAACTCTTTTCTTAAGTGATGTGAATTCCGCCTGTTTTTGTTGATTTTAAGGTTAATTAAGCRTTTATTAAAGCTTAAGTAAGGTTAAAGAAGGTGTGGTTATTATAAAGAGCTACTAACTGATGAGAGCTGACCTGAATGAGTCAGATCCTGAACCAGAACCAGAAATCCGGTCCTTGTTTCCCTCTGTTCAGCTCTGTGGAGCAGAACACCTGATCAGAAGTGAAGAAACCTTGGCAGGAAACAGGAAGGAATGTAAAGTTTTAACATTTATATTCTAGAAATCACACGAAACAGAGAAAATATGGAAATAAAACTATTTTTAAACCAAAGTCAAAGTTGTGGTGTCTGCTCAGAACTTCTTTAGACTCTAACGGCGTCTTTAGTCCGACATGTTTGTTAGTCGCCTCGTCTGTTCTTATTGTGTGATTTCATTTTAATGAATTATAGGTTGTTAGCAGCGTCCTCAGCTTTGTTCTGTTATTGTGTCGGGTCTGTGCGCCGCTGATTATTCCTGATTAATTTGTCAGCAGAATGAACAAGCGTTTGTGTGAGTGAAGTGTAAAATGTATGGCTGTGTGTGCATGGTGAGTAATGGCTGCTGCTCGTTGCGTTAGAGCCATGTGTTGTGTTAGCAACACACAGACTCACATTTGTGTTCATAAAGTCGGCTATCTGCGCACGCAGCTGCAGTGTGTGACAGCAACTTTCAAATCACAGAGAAAAACTGTTTTAAGAAGCCGTAATGAATTTACATTTTGCTGTTTGCTGAAAAATGAAGATAGTGTTGGATCCGGTGATGGGGGGCTTGTGGGGTTGGGGGGCTTTGTTTTGTTGTTGCAAACAGCCAAATAAACTGATTCTGCTGCAGCCGCCTCCGCTGCTAAATATGAATGTTCTTCAGCTACTAAAGATTCACAAAGTTTTAATAAAAGCCTCTGGTTTGCAYATTTCAAAATATTTAAACCACTTTAAAGATGGCCGCCGGTCTTCCCGGTCCACCAAGGACCCAGCCCACCTCGACCGTGTGGGCTGGGTTCTTCAGAGGACCCGACGTGTCATTTTTGACACAACCCATGAGTGCTGCCTTTAACATCCAGACTAACAGGAAGTTCACCCTAAAAAACCAACCTGGAAACACCGCCTCTCAACAAAGGTTCCACTTCACCTCTACTGCTCCGAGTCCTACTAMACTCAGGAAAAACAAACAATATTAACGTATTGTTCTGTAAAAATAATAATAATAAAAAATATTATTATATCAAAAATCTTGCCAAACTTGTAAAGCAACTAAAACAATGTGGGGACCAGTTTTAGGGGTACCACAGTGGGAATTCCAGGTTTGGTTTTTGTTTTGTTTTTGATCCAGCTCTTTCAGCTCCTAATGACTCCTCAGATAGTTTCTTGCATTTTATGTGTAAAATAAATTACTAATGTAAACAAACATGCATCATATTARATGTTWATTTATGTGGCACAGCAAGAAACCACAGCTTCCACAGCCAGGAGAGGTGGACACAATGGTGAGTTTGTTTTTAACGAGGAAACAGCAGCTAACCTTTCAGCTGTTCTGAAGAAGCTSAAACTTTAGCTGTTGTTTCCTCGTTAAAGACAAAACTCTGAACACATCTCGTTACTTTTCTGYTGTGTCACAGTTTGCGTTAGCGTTCCAGCTTTGTTTGATGACTTTGAGAGCACTTGTTTCTCCTTTATTATAGGGATGCCCGATAATATCGGCCTACAGATATTATTGGTCCAATATTAGCATAAAAATGTAAAATCTCTACATGTTGGTATCGGTTTTTATTCTGATAACAAAAGCTCCATAAATTAATGCCTGGATTTGACCAAAATGTGTTAATAAATGTTTGTGGTCCAGAGATGTTCACCAGTGTGACATTGATGACATCATCAAACTGGATTATCTCAGGGAGAGCATGATCCAAACTACTGTTTGTGACGAAATGTTAAAAATAAAAATGGTATTTCTTCCCTAACTTCACTTAAATGGTTTTTATTATTGTACAAACAGTGTTTACCTGTGGAATGCATCCAGTGGAGTATCAAAAAGCAGATAATGTCCCTGACAGGATATGTGTGATGTCACCTTAATATCAGTTTGTAATATCAGTTAATATCTGAATCAGAAATTAAGTGTTGAATAATATCGACATATCGAATATTGACATAAAGTCAGTATCAAGCATCTCTACTTTCTTGTGTTTATTTAAACAGCTTTATATAGTCAACATAGAACAGATTGCTGCAAAAATAAATTATAAAATACAACTAAAAGCAAAAACCCATCTGAATAAGACAAAAAATCTATCTCTCATTGTGTATTTCTTTTTTTTAGTTTTTAAATATGCAGTGAAATAACACATTAAGAAATCAACTTCCAACAAAATATAAATTAAAATGTGCAAGACAAAAAAAAGCTGCAACTGTATGGAGCTAAATCAGGGACAGCTTATATTGGCTGAAAAATAAAACACTGAAAAATAAAACACTGAAAAATAAAACACTGAAAAATAAAACACTGAAAAATAAAACAC
>NW_013952649.1:585494-601151 GCF_001266775.1 Austrofundulus limnaeus | reverse complement strand
CACATACATGTGGTGGAACGAAAGTCTGTACCCAAGGTCCAGGTCTATCCAAAACAAATGTAGTTAATAGAGAAAAACAATAAAAGATACTCAAAAGATTTCAAAATTTTACTACAAGAAGAAAAAAGAAAATCAGATATAAAATGTGTGCAGCAATGCCAGAATTACAAATATATGTGCATTAAATGTGCAGTTACAGTTTGTTTTGGTTTTGATTTTAAGGTCTCGTGTTCCAATCTGTGGTTTTAAGAGTTTGAGTCTCACAGCTTCTGGAACGAAACTGTTTCTGCATTTTTCCAATTCTGTTCTAAAATATATAATTTATTGTAACTGAGCTGGAAAAATAAATAGGAATGTTAAATAAATTATAAAACATGAGGTAAAGTTCTCCTTTTTAATTTGATTGGTGCATTTTAAGTGTAATTGTTTATTTATTTGTCCATATATTTCTGCTTTTATTTCTAATTATGACAGTTTTGGTCCTCCATAGTGATGTGCTCATTAAAGCAGTTATCCATTCACTGAATATTTTGCTGAGGGATTAATCTGTCAGAGTAAAGAAAAATCAAAGAAATAACATATCTGTTAGAAAAATAAGAAAATAAAAGCTCTCATCGCTGTAATAAAAGAACAAAACAGGAATATGTTTGCTTTACTGTTTAATTTCATCACTACAAGACTTTTAATTTTTAATAAATGAGAAACTTTCAGGTTGTAAAATCAGAATAACAGCAGAGTTGAACACAATCTGATGCAGTWTCACAGTTAAACAAATGTCTGCAGGACGAACAAAGGGCCCAGCAGAAGGTCTTCCTTCACTTCTGCTCTATTTCACTCAATTTAATRAAACTTAAAGTTACACGCTGTACTGCCACCACTTATCCCAGCACGTTGCTCAGTCTTATTTGTCTCTATGCTGATTGGTTTGAAGAGGAAAAAATAAATATATCAGCATTAAACAAACCTGTGTCTGAGTCAGAAAGTTGTTACCTCCAGGATTAATGATCCAATTTACCCCCAGAAACTGTCTCACTGCAGACGGCTCTGCGCTGAATCACACCAGCTAATCAAAGCTAAATAAATGTTTCCCTCAGTGTTTCATTTTCTAAATAAAAAAGACAAATTTACAAGATATGGCTTTAACTTTGTTAAACTGCATTAAAACAATAAAGCTTGTAAGGTTGATTAAAACACAATGTTTTGATTTGTAATGGATCAAATGCATCTGAACAATTCAAACAATAAATAATAAATGTAACATTTCAGAACCACGTGTTGTCATGAGCAGCTTGGGACAAACAGTCTGACCTGCGGTGGAATCAATAAAAAAAGAACAAAAAAATCAGTTTCACTTGGTAAAAATGTGTTTTTTAAGAGAAATCCGGAAGGTCACTGTCAAAATAAAATAAATTTTACAATATTTGCTGGAGTTTTACAGTATGACACTGTAAAAACTGTCCACCTAACCAAGTTTTTAAATCTTACACAAAAAGTCTTTTTGATCTTGTTTTCAGACTGATTTACTAAACAAGAACTGATTGTGTAAGAATAATCATCTTGTTTTCAGAATGTGTAAGATTATTTGTCTTGTTAGYCTGAAAATTTGACTCAAATTAAGTCAAACATTTCTGCCAGTGGAGTAAGAACATTTTACTTGGTAAGATTCTTGAAATACTTGATTTGACTCAATTTTTTCTTATTTCAAGTTCTAATCTGGGTCCCAACATACAGTATGGGGGACGGAGAGAAGGTGGCTGCTGTTAACCAGTGCAGCTGTGAATCAGAATGAGGACCACTGGGGGCGGGGGTCCACACGTGGGCTGGATGCTGATGGTGGTCTGGGTGTATAAGTGGAAACGTGTTCTGCCTCTCCTCACCCGTACACTCACCCTGAGGGAGGGAAGACAAATGAATAGTCATGATGGAGGAGCTGTGCTCTGCTAATAAACAGGAAGATGGAGGATGAGAGCCCCTCACAGTGACACATGGAGCCCCCCACACRGGCGGAGCTTCAAAATAAAACTCATTTGAAGAAAACCTGGCAGGAAACAGGTGAACTGATGCAGGCTGTCGCCCTGTCTTCTCACTTGTTTTGGGAGTGTTTTGGTCTTATTTTAGATTTTTCTCCTTTTCTGTTGGTTTTATTCTTCTCGTCTTGATGTTTGTTCTCTGCTCCACTTTTTAGCTCCGCCCACACTCACCTGTTATTATCTGTCAAATGGTTTCCAAGAGTTGAATRAGTAAAACTTTAATAAAAATGTTTYACTCAGTTTGAGCTGATTCATGTAGCAGTTCGTGAAAACCTGAGCAGCATGTGAGACGAGCAGAAAGTTTCACTCTGAACATGTTCAACTCTTAAACAAACCTGTTTTTTTTAATCCAATCAGGCTTCCMGGTTGGTTAGCACAAAGAATGTCTGGACTGGTGGTGTTGGTTGTCTGTCACCTCCTTTATGTTTCTGCGGCGSTCTTTAGTGAAGAATCCAATGAAGCAGAAATGCCTTAAAGACAGACAACAAAGGGAAACCGGCCTCCACACGTTCCCCGAGACAGCAGCTGATGCTTTCTGACAACAGGCGTCTCATTTTACATGAAGCTGCTGTCGTCACTTTACTTCCTGTTCAGACCAAAGCAGTGGTTCCACAGGTGAACTGTCGGAATATTTCTGAATATAAATAAAAAAATGATCAAATTAAATGTTTTAATGTTCTTAACTAAGATTCTACACTGCAAAAACTGTCCATTTAATCAAGTTTTAAAACCTTATGTCAGCCAAAACATTATTTTGATCTTGTTTTCAGACTGATTTACTAAACAAGAACTGATTGTGTAAGAATGATCATCTTGTTTTCAGAATGTGTAAGATTATTTGTCTCGTTAGTCTGAAAATTTGACTCTAATTAAGTCAAACATTTCTGCCAGTGGAGTAAGAAMATTTTACTTGGTAAGATTCTTGAAATAAGAAAAAATTGAGTCAAATCAAGTATTTCTATCAGCCTGATTCATGCTGGACTTTTCTATTAGGCTCTATAGCGCCTCTAGTGTTCAGACATGGAACTGCATCCAGCGTCAGCTGGATGCAGTTCCATGTCTGAACACTAGAGGCGCTTTATTATTCTTGAAACAAGAAAAAACTGAGTCAAATCAAGTATTTCAAGAATCTTACCAAGTAAAATTTTCTTAATCCACTGGCAGAAATGTTTGACTTAATTTGAGTCAAATTTTCAGACTAACAAGACAAATAATCTTACACATTCTGAAAACAAGATGATTATTCTTACACAATCAGTTCTTGTTTAGTAAATCAGTCTCAAAACAAGATCAAAAAGACTTTTTGGCTGATTATAAGATTTTAAAACTTGGTAAGATGGACAGTGTTTGCAGTGTAACATATATATGCTTCTTCCTCTGTAAACATACTGTCTATAGTTCTTTGTTTTATTTTGTGCCTTCATTAAGGCGAAATAAACATTAGTGTTGGTTCTACAGACACAACAACACTGGTTGGTATCAATTATTATATCAAGGAGTTGATGTTTTTTAGAAACAAACAACAAAAGTAATCAACATTCTTGATGCATTCAGTAAAATTCAGTTTAGAGCTGCAGCATTTTGACTTATAATAAACMTTTTCTTCTATCTGAACAATCACATCCTAGTTATTAAATGTACTAAAGTTCAGTCTGTGATGTTTGATAGTTTTTGTAATAAAAACCATCTCTGCAGAATAATAGTTCTCCTGTAAACAGACGTGTTTATGCTGCTTCTGCAGCGCGGTGTGATGCGGCGCAGCTTTATGGCAACGTTCACAACGAGCCGCGAACACGACCGACTTTTAGACAAACGAGTATCAGAACAATCTGAATGATTTAGCTGTTTCTGTGCACGAGAGCAGAGGAGTGCACGTTTGGATCTGCAGAAAGWTGAGATTCAAAGGAGAGACGTGAGGAAACTGATGAAGGAACAAATACATTTGATTTAAACGTGTCCTAAAGTGGGCTAGTCACAGAGCTGCAGAGAGTCACTGARCTGCCTGGTTGGCTGTCAATCACTGAGTCTTTATGACTTTATTAATAATTTCCCACTTCCATAAGGATGGTGATGTGTGAGGGTCTGCTCAGTCCCAGATGTCTCTCTGTGATCAGATCACACTGATGACTTTAACTGGGTCCAAACAGAAATGGAATAAAGYTGTGTTGCAGGACAAAGCCTACTGGATTAACTTTGATCCAAATTTCATGAAGAGCCACGAGACTTAAAGGAAACTCTGACAGTCGGTTGGATCCAGCTGCAACATCTGGATCCTCCCCTGGTTTGGCTCGATCAGACAAACGGCTGCAGACGTTAATAACGAAGGAGGGGAAGCCACTCGCATTTTAATCTGCTTCATCTGGAGGTTTCCTCCTTCTCTAACTAATCCAAGGCAACTCGAGAAAAATAGTTACTGCAACTGAATAAAGATGTTTCATCAGGTTTTAGACAACAGTGTACTAAAAAACATCAACTCATCCATTAAAAAGATGTAGTTTTTTTTTTATTTAAACACTCCAGTTGGATGCAGTGAATTATTACAGGACCTGTTTTATTGTGTTTTATCACACTGTTTTCATATCAGTCCCATCTCACTGTGTCAAGCTTCTGTTTCAACAACATGAGAAAATAAAATCTCTTTCTGATCCTCTGACAGACGGAGTGATTTCCTGCAGGAAGCCACAGTTTTACTGGTCGTGTTGAAGAATTTTATAGGCGATATATCTGTAAAATCCATTGTTTTAGCTTTTAAATGTGTTTTTATTGTGAACTTGGAGTCTGTAGGAGGCAGAAAAGTTGAATTTGGTCTCTCTTGGTGCTGCAGAGAGATCTTYATAAYCTGTTTGGGTCAGATGTTTCAGCCCRTTCAGTTTTCTCTGTTGTCTWTGAGGTTTTCTGACTAATAACATCAAAATAACTGTGATGGAACTAAATAAGGTCTGAACTTACAAACTACAATTTCCTTCTGTTGATTATCCTCTGGTTCTGGCTGGATGAACAAGTCTTCTGTTTTAATTATTATTATAACAATTATTATTATAATTGTAAATAAAACATTTCTATGTCCTTTTCACTTCGCACAGTCAAGATATTGACGAAGAATAAGAAATTCCTTGGTAAATCATTTCCTCATAACCTTGTGTATGAGAGATGTGGGAAAGGCTGATATTCCTATAAGCCATCTCCTGCAGGTGAAACAGAAAAGTGTCAGACTGAGACCTCCCAGAACAAAGCAACAAACAAGAAGAACCAGAAACTGGTGGGTGAGACCATGGCAACACAGAACAAAACACCACGGAGTTACAGCTTGGTCCAGTGCATCTGCAGAACTGTTCTSAAAGCTTGTGTCAGAAAGAAACTGGAACATAAAATATTTAGTTTAGTTTTTTTAATAATTCACTTTTTTATGAGTTGATGGATTTGTTCATCCTTTTCTTTCTCCATCAGCTGATAATGCTTCTCATTTGATCAACATGGACGTCTGTCAGCAGCACAGTTGTCTCCTTTCCTGTCATACTTCATCTTCTGTGTATCCTTCACAACATATGGTTGCTTCCACACGCTGTTTATTCCCACAGCGTTTACTACTGCTGCTTTCTGCAAAGCCCTGATGTTCCTCATGGATGCAAGCAAGAAACTTACAGTTTTATTAAAAAAAACCAACTCGTGTTRTCCAAAACACATTTTTCCTTTTTTCTTGCTCTCTCTGACAAGTCCAACAGTCTGCAGAACTGAATTCCTGCTTCAATAACGTGTCACTTAAATTAGCAACAATTAAGTGTCAACAGTTCGTGTCAAAGAGAGTTCACTTAGTGAAATGGAAAGCCCCAGGGGCAATTAGACATTCTTTACTGTCTCTTTTTAAAATGTATCCTGTTTAAATGAACACTTTTTCATGGTTTTTGCATTTCAATGTGTCTGCTGATTGACACAAGGTGTAATTAAAGTGAAACAGATGAGAAGACCTTTGATCCGGCACAGGAAGGGCAATTAAAGGGACCAAAAATACCAGGAAACGGTGAGGTTTGAGCCTGTGAGAAGCCCAGCAGCTGACAGGTGACTGAAAACAAACAACAAATTCTTCACTGACCTTTTTTTTTCAGCTTCTTTGCGTTTTGATGTTGTGTTATGTCGTTTCATTACGTTTCACCTTTTTATTCCTAAATCCCATCTCTGTTTTTAATCCGACCAACCAGCTGCAGCGTGAGCCGAGCGGCAGAGGAAAGAGCCTGAATCAGTTTCTGAAGCTTCTGCACCTCTTGTCTCCCCAGAGTCTGATGATAAGGGAGGTATCACAGCAGAGGATGATGGGTAATTATGTTGGTCTGAAGAYATACTCTGCTAATCTGGACACTCTGTTTCTCCCATTTTTGTTTCAAAATTTCTCATTATCTTTGTATTTTTTTTTCACAAGTTTCCTTCTTGCTCTGCGGGGCGGCAGGATGTGATGTGTGCAGTGGTTGAAAAAAAAGTCCAGCGTGTGTTTAATTAAATTATTAGCACCGCGGGCGTTGCAGATTTCTGGATTTTTGTGTCGGTGTGAGAACGTGTCTCAGAGTCGGTTTGATAAGACTCTGATCCACTTCTTCTCTGTGGAACAGATGAGTTTCATACGGCTTCTTGTCTTTGTGTAGAAACACTGGCATCGTTCCAGGATGTGTTCTCATGAAGCCTGTGGGCTAACCTGAGCCTCAGCCTTGTGTTAGTGCTCTGTTCTTATTGGTTTCCATTTTCAACCAGTTTAAACCCAGGTGTTGGTGCAGAACATGATGCTGAGAAGCTAATGAAGCCATGCAGGTTAACTTTAACCTCACTTTAATGCTGATTTAAAAAAATACATATAAAAATAATCAATTTCTCCAAAGTCTAACACAATCTGCAGCTCAGTTCTGCTTTGTGAAAACCACCTGTTTCAGTTTGTGTGTTTAGTTTGATCTAAATGTGACTTATTGTATTGAAACGAGGATTGAGTCTATAAGTGGGATGTGGAGAAATATAGTGTTTTGATTATTTGAATATAATATAATTTACTTTTGGCTGTCCTGTGGTCCAGACTGGCCCACAGAGGTGATCAGGTTTCTTCAGTTGTGGCTCCTAAACAGTGGAGCTGCCTCTTCATGTCAGACAGACATCAACTCTTGGTGTTTTTAAGTCTCACCTTGAAACACCTGTTTTTTCAGAGCTTCTAATTCAACATAAGAGTTGACTATTTTCCACTTTTAAAGGTTTTTTTTGTTTTATGTTTATATTTTTATATTGTTCTTAACTTTGTATCCTGTTTTGTTTTTCTTTTAGTTGTAATATTCGAAGCACTTTGACCAAGGCAGTTACTTTTTTAAATGTGCTAAATAAAGTTGACTTGATACAAAAAAAATTCAAGCATTTTTTTTGAGCAGCAGCAACAAAAAAAAAAAGGATTTTGAGGAAAATTGCCTTAAATTTTGAGATTTTATCTGTGCACTAGCAAAGTTTATGCTTCTTCCCAGCTGGGAAACCATCCATCCATCCATCCATCCATCCATCCATCCATCCATCCATCCATCCATCCATCCATCNGATAGATAGATAGATAGATAGATAGATAGATAGATAGATAGATAGATAGATAGATAGATAGATAGATAGATAGATAGATAGATAGATAGATATGGGTGTGTCTTTTCTGCTCTCGCGCTCGCGCTGCCTTCAGTCGTCCTCGTGCGCCCTCTCCGCCTCCAGCTGGCGGGAAGCACGCGCAGGATTTCGGGGCTGAACCTGAAACTTTAACCGTCTGTGGAGAACCGGCCGCAGCTCCGCGGACAGCCAGAGCCGGGCTCAGAGGGGTGCAGGCGGGGGTTTAACCGGCCGGAGGAGGGTGGTTCTGACCGGAGCCTGGATCCGGARTATCTGGGTGTGCAGCAGCGGCGGTACCGGGCTCGTTTGGTGGTTTTGTTTCACGTCGACGCAGCGCGAGCCTCCTCTGAGCTGATCTGGTTGAAAGTTGAGCTTCTTGCTCAGATCAGAGCTTCACCTCCATCAGTTTTCTGACAACATGTCTGCAGGAAGCAGCCGGATGCTGTGAACCCCCCAGTCTGCGGCGCTGAGGACAGGAGGGGGCTCTGGGTTCTGGACACCGCCCGGACCACTTTCACGGCTCTGTTGGAGGATTTCACCATTTTCCCCCTCGTCCCCGTGGGCCGGGATTAAAACGTACAGCCGGAGCGGATCCTGGGCATTRACGGGATGTGGTGAAGGCGTCGCGCGGAGCGGAGACCTGGTTCTTCAAGGACACCCCGGCTGGCGGAGGTTCGGGTTTTGCGCGCGGATCTCTGCGGGCTCTTCTGGGATTAAAGCTGTTCGGGCTCGCGGCGCCACTTTTCTTTGCCTCACCTGGTTCTGGATCTGTCCCCGGGGACTCTGGTCGTTTGCACGGGTTGGACCGGAGCGGCATTAACCGGAAACGAACGGGATGCCAACAGTTCGAGCCCCTCCTGTCCGCCCAGTCTTCTCTCTTTGTGGGCTTTGGATGCGTTTTTTGGCTTTGTGTGACCAGACCACCTGCACCTGAGTACCAGTTTACCCCCCCCCCACCACCACCACCACCAACCTCAAATATGGGGTCTATCATAAAACTGTTGGCTGGTGCAGTGTAGGTCAGACTCATCTACAGTCCTGACAAATTTCAATAAATAAATAAACAGTACAAAAATAATAATACGCCTGCATTGTGTGTGTGTGTGTGTGTGGGGGGGGGGTCATAATTAGGGTTTAGACCAACTTTTAACATCTCATCTGAACCAACAAGACAAATTGAATCATAGCTCGGGATCTGCTTGTGATATTAAAATGATCCAGGTATGAAAAATCCAACTTTTAAAGCCAGGAATTTGATAATTTGATTGTTATTTTTGACCAAATTTGACTTAATCCTAATTTGCAGTTTGACCAATGAAAGACCCCACTGAGCTGCTGCCTCTGACCTGCAGTCAGCTGCACGGTTTCTACATTTCTTCACCGCTTGTGTCTCGTGTCAGAGATGACAGGATGTTAAAGTGATTCATCCTGATGTGTTGAAAACCCAAGATATATGAGGAGGTATCAAAAAGTGAGTCTGAAGTAGAAGAAAGTGACAGGGCTGTGTGCGCAGGATCCTTCTTCTAAATGAAGTGAGTCAGAAAAATACATTWTAAATGTTACGTCTTTGTTTCATGACAGCAAACAAATGTGCTGAGTTTCCATCCTGGACCCATCAATCAGGTTTCACTTTGATATGCAGACATGTTTAATTGTTTGCAGTGCAGAGTGCTAAAAATTTACTCTTTATTTACAACAATTTATTATTAAAGCACTTAACAAATACCAGGATTTGTAAAGAAATAGCAGAAAGAAGTGACATGTCTCTGTGCAGCAAAATAAAACCTCAGCTAACCTTCCATCTCTGAAGAATTCTTCAATGATGGGAGGTTTTCTTTCAGATTTGTTCTCAGAGCTTCAAACTGTTTTCTTGCACATTTCTCAAAGAAACAAAATAAAAAAAAAATAAAAACTGCAAACATTAGAGAATCACTCCAAGCAGCCATATTGACCCTGAATGTCCTGATGATCCTGAAGGTAACAACTGTTGGAAGCAGACCTCCTCCCATCCAAACAAAATGATTTATAACACCTTAAATTCATGGAAAAAAATACAAAATTTCCACTTTGACTTAAGGCTGTTAGGAAGGACAGGATACACGGAGCAGGATGTTGAACACAGAGAAGTGTTTTAAAAAGGTCAGACAGAAGAATAAAAAAGAAAAACAAATCTTTATTTTTCTCCTCTCCTAACGGTGGAATCCAATCACCTGAAACCACTCGTGGTTGTTTTCCAGACGGTGCAGCCCCGCTGAGTGTTCTGCTCCACCTGTAGGGACCTGCAGCTCGTTTCAGTTTGAACAGGCAACATGACGGCTCCCCAGAACAAAAGCTATCTCAGAAATGGGCTCTGTCATTTGGTGCCTGACGTGTCATTTACATTCAGACTCGCCGTGTTTGATGATGGAGGTAAAAATGTTGCATCGAAGCCTCCGGCTGCAGCAGGGGTCGTGACCCCTCAGTTCACAYCAGAGTTGGTGCAAGATCCATGAGACGAGCAGTAGGCGCGTATTTCATACTTCACCAAAATAAAAACACTTTTTTTTTTATCTGATAACAAACTGAAAAGGCAGAAATGATGAATGGTGACCAAAGAGCCCAGAACAAACAGATTAGAGGTGAACTCGAAGGTCATCACTGTTGGACTGGTTACTGTTACCAGTTACTGTTACCAGTTACTGTTACCAGTTACTGTTACCAAAATAAAGTCACTTCAAAGATGGAGGACACAAAACAAATGGCTTTTTATGAGTCTGTAGGCCCAATCATGAGACAAAGACCAGAACCCTGGGACTACAGGGAAACACGGTTCTGTTCTGGACCTGCTTCACTGCATCTGTGCAGGGTGCAATGTAATCTCAAGACTATCAAGGCCTAAATGTGCTGCTAAGTGTCAGAAAGTTTGGTCCTCTAACAGAACAATGACCCAAAACACCAAGAATGGATCAGAACCAAACATTAGACGGTTCTGATGTGGTCCTCTGAGTCCTGATCTAACATCTGCTGAAGGAGCTGAAACATCTGGAGGAGGAACCCTGCAGACCTGAGACAGCTGGAGCTGTTTGTTCATGAGGACCAGAACACCTGAGGACAGGTGAACACCTGTGGACATGTGGACAAAACATCTGTGAACAGGTGCATCGGACCATCACTGGACATGTGAACACCTGAGGACAGGTGGACTAAAACTCCTTTGGACATGTGGACCGGACCACCACTGGACATGTGAAGTAAATCATCTGTGGACATGAGGACCAGTACACATATGGACTGTTGGATCAGAACACTTGTGATCAGGTGCACTACAACACCTGAGGACAGGTGAACACATGGACCAGAACACGGGGACATGTGCAGAGTCTCATCATTTGATCTTCTCAAAATGGTTGTCCTTAAGGCACGATTTAAGGTCAATTTAATTTGTTAGATTTTTTTAAATATATATAATTTTGCAAATCAACATTTCAAAATAAAAGTCTGATTTTCATTNGTTTACTATTTTATACTACTTCTGTGATATTACTACTACTTCTACTTCCTGTTATCTTCTTCATCATCATCTTTTTCACCAGTAGAAACAGACGGTTGTTGATCACGTGACTCCTGTGATGTGAAAAAAGTGTTTCCATTGTAGTTTTGCGAAAAACACCAATTTTGATACGACAGAAAAAACTACCTCATCCTAGCGCAAAAATATTTTGTCGAAAAACGTAATTTTTTTTTCAAAACTGACRTGTTTCCATTGAGCAAATTTCTTTTTTGAAATTCTAATTTGTGCATTTTCATGGTGAATGGAAACACAGCTTGTGAGATTACATAAGTTGGTGCTAGCCAACTGATGCTAAATACACAAATCAAAATAAAATGAAAGGTAGCAGAAGAGCAATAAATCTTATTATGTCTGCCACTTTTATCCTCAAAATGTACTCAAATGAAACATTATTTATGAAACAATACTAAATAAATAAAAAATAAAAATAAAAACAACATAAAAACAAACTCAAACAATTCAAATAGCTTCACATTTTACTTTTCATTTATCTTCAAAAAACCTGCTTTTATCTGTCTTTTAAATATATACATAGATCTAGCAYTTTTTAAGTCATCAAAACTTTGCTCTATTTTTACATCATTCCAATGGTTATTGTGTCCTTAAAATAAAAAATATGAGTGAAATGTGTTGCTTCCAACAAAAACAGCCAAAGTGACGAGTCAACAATGGTGAGGTCTATGGAAGAGCAGTTTTGGATGGAGAAGTCTCACAGTTTTGATGTGTCGGCACAAATTTATGGTCAAAAAGTACCATTAGAACCATTGGGTTTGGTTCAGGAGACTCTTTGATTTCCTTTTTTATGATGATTACATTTAAACTACTTTATGTCATTAAAACAGAGCTGCTCTGTCAGAYTTTAACATGCAAACACACTCAAATCCCCAATAAACAGGAAACACTGAGGCAGAGGGGAACAGGACACAGAACCCTGCAAAGAACAGGGAGTGTTTAGGAACACGGAGCAGCTCCACACTGAGACAGCTTCTGTTCATCTGAAGGATCCGTCCAAAAATATCTTCAGACGTGAGAGAAGCTGCTTGACATTCATGGACAGCTTCAGACGAGCAGATGGACCACGCTGAGTGTCAGAATGTGGAGAAGACTGGCTGCTGGAGTTTCTGACATGCTGCAGTGAGTTCTGACAGAAAGGCTCGTAGCTTCAGAACCACGGACAGCTCCACGTCAGCAGCAACACTGGTCCGTGCTGTTAGGAACCAGCTGGGTCTGGTGTTTGTGTCTGACTGTGGGCCGACTTAAACAACGTAAACGATAGGAATCTGCTGCATGTGTCAACATTCAGACACAACAGGAAGAAGATCTGAGTCATGATTACATAACTCAGGTTTAACTCTGCAGTTATTGCATGAACTCCAGACTTATTGAAGAGTCTCAGCGGGCTGAAAGAGAGCAGCCTAATTAGATAATTACCCAAGCATCAGCACATCCAGCTCCATTCATTTAGTCAAACAAATAAAGAACTTTATGTTTTTGCTGCCATATTCTGCTGTGTTTGTAGTGGCGCTGACAGAAACACGTATCCTGCCCACGGAGCAGGGGCGTGGCTGGCTTTATTTGTGCACTGAAACATTCAGAAATCTGATTTCTTTCTCGTATTCTTTGCTGTGAGCCGACAGTCGGAGCTCACTGTCCTCAATCCGTCTGTAGCCTGCGTGGCCGTCACAGCTGGAGCTGTTTATTTCTGCCTTCCCACTGATGCACATGGCAGCAGTTGTTCTGCTCTTTCACAGCCAACAAAAACAAAACAAACAAAAAACCTTTTGTGTGTCTGAAAACTTATGGATTTTATAAACCAGGGTAGGATTTAAGGTGAGGTGTTTTGAAAGAGAAAGGCAGAAAAAGATGGTGGGTTTATCTTCTGTTGACCAGGACTGAATTGAAGATATTTGGTTGTTTTTTAATGTCTTGTTGTGGAAATGGTGACCAGAGGGATGTTTCCTTCTAAACAACTTCAAAGGATGGTGTTCTTATGGTGTTGCCCTCAGAAAAATAAAGAAAAGAATCATTTTCTTTGCAGTTCAGTTTAATAAACTACCTCTTAGTTAGAAAACAGAAACTTACATATTATGGGATAAATCTTGTGCCAGCAGGAACTGAATTTGAATTACTCAGTTTTAATCTAAATGTACATAATTTGAAATTGAATTCATTGGTTTGAAAATGAATTTTACTAAATTGAAACTGAATTTTGGTTCATTAAAAATTTGTGTACTTTCACTTTCAGTTCCATAATTCAGATTTTTGTGTCACATCCTGGTCCTTGAGAAAGCCAGGCAGAGTAATCAAACACAGATCCACAGATTTATGTTTCACTTTGGTGAAGTTTCCCTTCTGGATGTAACAGAGTTGATGCAATCCACTGTAAAAGTGACAAAAACAAACTTATTTTATTGCAGTGATTAATTTGACCTATATGTTGAAAATGTTACATTTACATCACATCATGGATCACATATTGATCAGATGCTGCTGCTGATCCTTTTTTTTTTATCAGCGTCATCATCAAATCCAGTTTTTACTCATGGTTTCATTGAACACAGATTAAAATTTTACCAGTTAAAACAAGCACTGATGAATATTTTTCTATATTTCAGATTTATTGATTTAAAATAGCTGCAGTGTATATTTGTAAATAAATGATTGTGCAGGTGAAGGTTAGCGAGGTGAGGAGGAGGGAGTATTATGGTGGCAGACGAAACAGGAAACAAAAAGCAGGCTGGATTTATAACAACAAACAGAAAGCAGGCATGCAAATGCAGTGAAAATGTGCTGATAAAGCCCCGAGCTGCTGTCCAAGTGACTGTTTTTACATTATTCTTCATCCCTTTAGCAGAGAAAGAGGCCGCGCGTCCACCTCCACACTCTTCCTCCACTTTGAAGCGTCCCCCGTCTTCTAGCACCCGTGACACAGTTCTGACTCTGTTTTCCTTTTCCTCGCAGAAAGCTTTTCAAACAAATCAAAAACTGAAAATGTTCATCACAAAAGTTCTGAGTACTTACATTAGAAAAATGTATAAAAGTTCACAGTAAGAAAACATTTTATGCTCTTTTTTTAACAAACTGAATCCATCATAAATTGTTTTATTAGTTGGCCAATGCTAATGCCAGCTTATCCATGCTAGTCTCTAGCCTCTCTAATGCTAACCCCAGCTTATCCATGCTAGTCTCTAGCCTCTCTAATGCTAACCCCAGCTTATCCATGCTAGTCTCTAGCCTCTCCAAAGCTAATTCCAGCTCATCGGTGTTAGCATTTGTGTTAGCATAGGAGCTAACACAAATGAATTCTTATCATTTGCTAATGCTGGCCTCTCAGTTAGCAGGGCCAGCTGCTCAGTTAGCGTTGTCGGCCTATCATTAATCAGATCAACAGCTGGTTTAGTAATAGATATGTCCTTCTGCTACAAGGATGTAACAACCACTGCTTGCTCAATTGTCTTAATATTGGACTTCATACCATGCTTTAGATAACAACATGAATCACTGAACAGATATTAAAGAGACTTTTGAGGCGTAATCAGTGAATGTACTTCTGCAGCTGATTACTCAGCACCTCATGATGCAGTGCATAAAGTTACTTTCAAGATCCAAAACATTTACACCTCTCATTTGTCGACGTAAAACGACAGCAGTCTAAAGGAGTGACATGCATTCCTTCAACAAATGCTGGACATATAGATTAAGTATTTACTGACCAATCTTCAGTTTGTCTAAAAGTAMAAATATTTGTTGTTACCACTCAAAGCAACAAAAGTTTCTTTATCTTTTTCTCATTAAAACATGTTTAGTTTTTCTGAGAAAATCCTGTTGTGTGATTTAAAAGATGTGGAACTGTAATCCAGGCGTGGCTCATCTCTGGACGTGCTAATTAAAGCTGAGCTCCTGAAGTGTTGCTCATTACCTGAGAGGAGGTGTTGCGTAACAACCCTCTGCTGAACGAGGACTAGGCAAGAGGCCGTCACAAATGCTCCGTTTTCCATCGCAGCAGGAACTCTGCATCCTCTTTGAGAGAAGAGTTAATCTGTTGTTTAATCTCGCAGCCCGGAGGCGTATCCCCAATCCCTGCATCTACAGCATCCACCCATCTGTGCCAGCGTCCATCTGTCCATCCAACCATGCAGCCCACTTGCCTTGTCTGACCTCACTTAGTGCCTTTCTTTCCTTCCCTGCCTCTCTGTCTGCTGCAGACATGAGTGGTTTCATTTAAACACCGCAGCAGAACCTTATCAAYACATTCCAGTTKATTTTGGCTCGTTCTTGTCTTTGGAAAGAAACGTGGCGTTTATGGGTTTTCATCCATTCGGCATCATTTGGACGACCCAGCAGGGACACTAACAGCACTGCAGCTCAACCAAACTCTACAGTTACAGTCATTGTGAGAAATACACCAATTAATGCACTGCATTTATTTATTTATTTATTTATTTATTTATTTATTTATTTATT
>NW_013952649.1:578140-585246 GCF_001266775.1 Austrofundulus limnaeus | reverse complement strand
GTTTTTTATGTTCATTTGTGGATAAAATTTGTTTTATTTTTATTTACATTTTACATGTCTTAACAGCAGAACTAGGCCTGTCACCATAACCCATTTTGCTGAACAAAGAGTCGTTTCAGAAATTATTGCGATAAACAATAATATTGTTTGGAGGCCATTTTAAACCAATAAACTAAAGAGTCCTCAGGTTAGAGACGATGACACCAGAGTTCATTCTTCCCAAAGCTGACGAGTAAAAAAGAGAGACACAAAGAAAACAAACAAGGTAAAGAAAACAGACAAATTAAAATGATCAACTTCAGTTTAATAAAAATTTTATTTACTGTGTGAGCGTTTTTGTTGACTTGAAGAAGGCCTTCAACACTACTGACCCGACCGTTCTCCTTTAAAAGCTGAATAAATATGGCATTAGAGGATCAGCACTACAGTGGGTGTCTACTTATCTGAATAACAGGAGACAGGTTGTTCAGGTAAATAATGCAAGAACTGAATTATGTAACTTAAGTTGTGGAGTTCCTCAGGGTTCYGTGTTTGGACCATGTGAACGGTCTAACTCTAAGTTGAGAGAATGTGAACGGTTGTGTCTCTATGTGGTCCTGTGATGGACTGGAGACTGGTCCAAGGTGGGCTGGGTGATTTAGACAAAAATATATATATTTTCTTATTTTGCCGATACCAATAATCTGATATCTTTCTTTCTTTCTTAAAAAAAATATACAAATTTATGCTGTCTAACCCTGCTYGCTTACTGGGACATCTACAGATGATAAATTACAAAAACGTTTGAAACATGTCTCCTCAAGAACATGGTGATGTTCTCCAGATGATGATGAGGAGGGGGGTAAAAATTAATGTTCATCAGTGAACAAATCTGACACAGCATGCACGCGCTGGGGTACACTCCCGTGGTTCCATGGAGTGCGTGCATCCTCGCCAGCGGTGGAGGTGTTTATACTTGGTGCTTACGTTATCGTAGTATTCTCCATGTGGCTGAATACTTTATAACTTGTGAAATGTAGGAGAGCAAAAGCATGACGAACTAACAAACTGAATGTTGCACATTGCGCGGAGCCTTTGCACCAGGAGTTGGTCATATGTGCAAAGTCAGCAAGTTCTGACGTTATCAGTCCATTCTATGGGACGGAGAACCCACTAGGAGCCACAGTCGGGACATTCTGAAGCCATTCCATGGACCTGCTAACGACTAATAACGTCCATTTAATGAATGATAACATCCGAAGCGGGTGACAAAATTGGACATATCTGTGGGTAATGACACTCTGAGCACAAATATTTAATATAAAGTTAGGTTTTAGAGACCAAAGTTTTAGGAGTGCCTGCTGGTTGGTTTCTGTGGCAAATATCCCGTGAATGGGGACTTATGTTTCTGTCTTCGCTGTATTTGTTGACTTTTCAAGACTTTATGAAAACTCGATAATGTAAAATTACATATCTTCAAAGCAACATTTGCGATAATATTGTCTGCGATATATATATATCACCCATCTCTAGTCCAGGGTGTCCCCCACCCCTCACACAGGGGCTGTTGGGTATGGGCATCAGTAACCACCGCGACCTGGAAGGAAACAGGTTAAGATGTGTAGAATTACTTCAAACCAGGTTCTTCCTGTCAGRTGGGGTGTTGGATGTGTTCCTGTAGAGTCAGCAGGTTTGGGGACCTTTGAATGAAGCTGTTGGACATTTTGGTTGGTCTGCAGGCTGAGAGGAATCTTCCATACTGACAAGTTTATTTTCCTCTCTGYTTTAAACTGGATTCTCCAAAGAAAGAGTTTCTGTTGACTCAGATGTTCTCACAGGGTCTTTCTGCCAGTCACACTGCAGCTGTCGTACCAGGAAGTGATGCAGTTGTTCAGGATTCTGCTTCAGTGGAAGGTGCTGAGGTTAGGGGAGGCGTTTCTTGCACTTTGAGGGCAAACATTCTGTGCTGATGGATGGGTGTGTGGTTCTGAATGATTCTCATCGATGCAGACTCCTCATATGAGTCTGTTTCTGTTTATTTATAAAAACCAAATAGTTTGATAAAACTACTACAAAAGCTGGATCCCAAACCAGTGTTAGATTTTCCTGTTAATTTCCCAGTTCTGTTTTTTCCCCTCCCAGTGCTGTAATTTCCACCAACAGTCTCAGCGAGAAGCCGCAATGACTGTGATAATGTGCTAATTAATTCTCTTCGTGATTTGTCTCGAGTTTATTTTTGCACAATCTTTCCTCAAAAGGTTGTTTTCACAAAGCTCCTCAAAAATAGACAAGTGTTCGGCCTACATAGCTGCCCAAATAAAGGCGCTGCACTTCCTTTTCTTTGTCACACTAATGGAAAATTTCACAAAGGTGGAAGAATGATTGAGCTGGAAACCCGAGAGACTCGTTTCTGTCATCCTGACAGATTATTATGACATTTATTTTTTTATTTTTGTTTTTTTGTGTGTTTGTTAGTCCAGAAACACAAGTACCACATTAGTCTGCAGTGATGGCTCCAACAACTTGTTTTTTTGTGTGTTTGTTAGTCCAGAAACACAAGTACCACATTAGTCTGCAGTGATGGCTCCAACAACTTCTCCTCATTGTGTAGTTTTACCTGTGAGTTAATTTCATAATAGATTCCTGTTTTATCAGGTCTGAAACCARCTGTTTGTTGCATTTAGATACAAACAGTAAACAGTCTCTGCACTCTAACTAAAAGATGTAGTGTCTGTCTTTTATTAAAGGAAAACACAAAGTTKGAAACAGAAACAAAGTAGGAACAAACTAAAGCAGATGTTAGGCCCTGGGAAACTAAAAGAAGCTTCAGTAGTTCAGAGACATTTGAACCAKTTTGATGTTTTAATGTGTCTGCAGCTGTTTCTGCTGTTTTCAGATAAYCAGGTTTGGACAGAAGCCCAGAGAGCAGAACAAAACACAAATCTGCCTGTGTTTTTATGACAAAGTCAGGTTTGATGMTATTCTTTAGGTTTACTTTAGATCAGTGGCAGATCTAGGATTTTTCTGAGTAAGGAGCCATCAACCAGTCACATATGTTCAAACACCTGTAATGTAATATATTTTTTTGCAAATCTTGCACAGTAAATTCTCCTACCAGTTTTACATATATTTTCACAAGATAAAATACTTTCAGACACACAGCATTTGAGAAAATCTTGTCATCATTTGTCAGGTGAAAGACTTTCTGCAGGATTGTTCAGATTTTCTTAAGAAGAGAAGAATACTTCTGTGAGCGATTTATGCTGGACTTTCCTATTTGACTCATTAGCGCCTCTCGTGTTTGGACATGGAACTGCAAAGAATTGCACCGAGTTTGTTCTCAAATAGACATTGCACTTGTAAAATTTCATAAATACCGCACAGACGTGAATGTTAAATATGTTAAAAACAATATTTACATGGCTTGATAAGTAACTCTTATCTTCAGTTGATATAAAAAACTGCATGTATCAAAAATGAATTTGACTTTGCAAATGCTTTGACACTGGTCTCTGTCTCTACCATTTCTGACATTCCCACTTCAGCACATCTTCACAASAATGCTTCATGCTGTTTACAACCTTTTGTTGAAGAGTTGTTAGTGTTATTTTAACACTTACTGAGTAAACTGACGTCCAGTGTTGGTGTTAATTCACAGTGTTGATTTCCCCAGTGTTGTCTCAACACTGGACAGTGTTAAAGAAGCTTGACACCATAAATGAGWGGTACTTCCTGGTGTGTGAAGGTCGACTGCATTACATTTATCCAGGAACTACTGTGCAATGTTAATACAACACTACAAAGACTTGATATTAACACTGAAGTGTTAAACTTACACTTTTCAAATTTGCTAGTGTCTGTTTTACACCCCTCTACACAGCAAAAGAGTAAATAAACACAGTGGAGTGTCAAATTAACACTCATAGGAGGTATATGAACCTCCAGTGTTAACCATCAATAACTCAATGCAGTGTTGAAAAGCATGAATCAGAGCTGATTTGTCACCACAGTGGACCTTATTAACTCTGCACAGAATCAGAGTTACTCTCATCAGTTATTTGACCTGAAGTGTTAAGCTTTTCTAACACTGTACAGTGTTAAGCTTTTCTAACACTGTACAGTGTTAAGTTTAATTAACACTGTACAGTGTTAGTCAGTGTTAATTTTTAACTCTGTTTAGAGTTAAACAGAATTAAACACAGTTAACTCTATGGAAACAGTTAAATTGATACCAGTTCAGATAAGGACCAAATAGACCTGTACACAGTGTTAAATTAAACTATTTAAGTGTTGATTTAACACTGCAAAATTTACTGTCTATTTGTAGTGAAGAAACTACAAACAGATCTGGATGAAGCTGTGTTTTACAATGAAAMCATACAGCTCAAAACCGTCCATTTAGCATAATACCCTGCTTTAAGTCAAACATTTGGACACACTTTCACCATCCTGGTGCTTGATTCTGATCCTCCTCCACCCTGCTCACTGAGTCTTCACATGTGATCCAGAAAGATTAATTAGAAACCAGGAAACAAGGAAGCTGTCAGGTTTAAATTAAACCTGCGAAGGCAAGGCTCGGACCTCCAGAGACACGGCAGTGTCGACGATGAGCTAAAGTCTGCAGTCGACTCAATCCAGATGTCAATCAGCTGATCCCAGCAGCTGCCTCTTTCTGTCACTTCCCACACCTTTAACTCTCACTCTTCTCTCTTCTGCTGCTTTATTTGYCTGCTCGTCTCTCTCGTGTGACACGTCTTCCTCCAAAAGCCTCCTCTTGTGTCAAAGGTCACATGTGACAGTTTGGTGATGGATGCTACTGTRGGCTTTAGCAGGAGTGACCTCAGTAATGGCATGTGTCAGCTGAGTGACATTAACAAGTGAGAACTAAAGCAGATTGGGTGTGTGGGTGAGGATGCCCTTTCCACAGCATCCACTGAAAATTTACTTTAAAAAAATCACAGTAATTAAATGATGTAAAGTTTGTTTTTCTGACAGCAGATTTACAAACTGTTTTTTATGATGAACTCGACCTCCTGATGTAGATGTGTTTGTGTTGTGGTGTTAAAGCTCGGCTGCATGTGTGTAGAGCCTCCTAAAGGCCAGTGTGTGTGGGTGTGTGTGTGTGTGTGTGTGTGTGTGTGTGTGTGTGTGTCATTCTCCTTTGAGATTAAAAGACTTGGGGTTTCACAGGCAGAAACACAAGGCTGCAGCAGAGCTGTGAGTGAGAGGCAGATGGAAGTGGCTGTAAGGTGATGCCTCTGTAGGTTTACGCTCCATTTCACTGTCCATCAAACACAGCCAGTGCACACAAATGTGTCTACCTATACATATGGGGACATTCCATTGACTTGCATTACATTTCTACAACCTAACCCTGACCACAAANCAGTGCACACAAATGTGTCTACCTATACATATGGGGACATTCCATTGACTTGCATTACATTTCTACAACCTAACCCTGACCACAAACCCTAAAATTAACCTCACAGGTACCTACCTGACCATAAAACCTAAACTCAGTCCACATCTTGGTCCTAAACCCAACCCCCCTACCCCCCGACACACACAAACACACACACAAACTTGTTTTTATATCCTTGTGTGGCCCGCCCATTGACTTCCATTCATTTTTTGGTAATTTTATATCCTAACCATGACAACAAACCCTAATCCTAACCTCACAGGTACCTTCCTGACCCTAAAACTAACCTAAACTCAATACGCACCTTGGTCCTAAACCCAACCCCAACACCCAAAATCAGCCTCTGAAGTTGTGGAGCCCTAAGGAGCACCCGGACCCCACAATGCTACGTTTTCCTTAAAACTGGGCCCCATGATGTAGGAAAAACAAGGACACACACACACATCCTTGTATTTGCATCAAACTGAGGACATTGCATTGACTTCCATTCATATTAGTAACTGTATTTATACCTAACCCAGATATTTACCCTAAAACTAACCATTACTGGTCTGTAGTTAACCCTAACCTGAACCAGAACTTAATTCACCCCATTTTTATTATTGGAAAGATAACATTAATAACATATTGCAAAAATAAATTCCCGCTGCTGAGATGAACAACTGTTGAAATATTTGCATTTGAAATAACAGGAAGTGATGTCAAAGGGAAATGTCTGCATGGATTAGAGCATTGATTATATGGTTAACAACACAGACTGTAGAGAATAATCTGRTGTTTCTTTAGATTATTTTCAGWCTCTATCAAAGAGAGATGAAGACAGAGTTCAAATAATATAATTTCAATAAACAGAGAGTTCTTTCTTAAATAGTTCCCCTTTGATGTCACTTCCTGTTTCACTTTGGCTGATCTAAGTTCAAAAGAAAAGATGTTATTTATGTGGACCAAATGGGTAAAAATCACATTTTATGCAAGGTTTCTTATTTAAAAATGTGTTTTCTTTGACTTTTTGTATTCCATTGATAGGCATGTCACTGSTACTTTAAATATTGAAGTTTAAATCTTAAATGTTTTTGGTTTATTTCCTCTTTTCTGAACTCCAGTGTTTAACATGTCTGTCAATTTGAAGCGAGGTGCAAACATGTTTTGTACACTTCCAGTTGAACGGACATTTTTGGTGTCAGTTCTCCTCCTCTGTTCCTGGTCGGCCTCGGTGTAAACAACCTGGTCGTTAACAGAGCGTGCTTTAGTCCTGCTGAGCAGGAAAATGGAAGCTTGGCATCAACACTGAAGGAGCAAGTAACCGCAGTAACCCTAAAACATGGAGCGACATGAAAGGAACGGAGAGAGGAGCAGCATCCTGCCTGTTCTGTGCCTCTGCTGGGTGTGAGCGGTGAAACAAGGTGCTGTCAGCGCAGACACAAATAGACCTGGGCTTTTTATGGCACAAACACAACACGTGTGCTTCCACAATTTGTTTGTTTTCCACATAATTCTGAATGTTTCTCTTTACTTTGTTGTTTGTGGTTGATTAATTGTGCGTACGGTTTGTGGGTTTCTGGCTGTTAGTGTCTGCGTCGCGGAGCGGTGACAGGAAGTAAACATCGCTTGTTTAATGGACTGAATTCTCACTTCACTGTCAAGGTTAGTGGAAAGGCACACACACACACACACACACACACACACACACACACACACACAC
>NW_013952649.1:572676-574584 GCF_001266775.1 Austrofundulus limnaeus | reverse complement strand
ATATATATATGCACAATTCCAAAGTGTTTTTGCAGCAACCTCAGCATTTTCCTGCTGACCTGTGATCCAGAAGAGTGAGGCTGAGCTAGGTGCATGCATAAATTGTAGAATTTGTATTTTACTATATTCTGCTGTAGAAAAATTGGTTTCATGAAGTCATTTGTTTTTATTTACATTTTAGACAAAGTTCCGACTTTTTCATACCTGAACATAAAACTKTCAGAAAAACCTTATAGTTCTGCAGCTGAAGCAGAGTTTTGTTTCTAAAACTAGAGAAACTAATTTCCTGCCTGTGCTCTGAGGCTGTAGGTAAGACAGCAGCAAAGAAAAGAAAGCATATTTCTGATGATGATGATGATGCACACAGAAAGATCATCACCTATGAGCTGTGCTTTCTCTGCACAATGCTTGCATGTAGGTGCATGCATACACAGGAAGTGTTCAATTATTTATGAACAGACACTTTCCATGCAGCTGCACCTTTAGCTGAAAATAAAGACATTCTCAGCTTCAGTGAACAGTTCTGTGGGAAGTTTTAAATACTGCATCCATGCCTGCATTTTTTTCCTTTTAATTTTATGGATGATTAGAAAATAAGGGAATCTTTTATTCAAATTATAGTCAAAATGGCTGTCAGAAAATCCAGCTTTTGTGCAGGAAACATAATTCCCTGAAAAACTGTAGCACTTTGAAAGACTTTTCCTCCGTGCTAAATGAAATTTGACAATCCATTTAGCTTCAATGACTGCTTTCCCAGAGTGCATCAGCAGAGAAAGCTGCACTTTGGGGCTATAATCGAGCCGTGTTTAACTGGAGCTCTGACGTTCTGATGACTGCTGGCTTTTATTCAGCGCACACTCACGTTTTGTCTTCTTCATGAATGACATGACGCCCACAGAACTGGAGTCCCACATTGTCACTTATGCTAATCCCAAAGCTAATGCTAATCTGTTTGTGTCACGGTTTCTGTGTGATTATTTTAGTAAGAAGTGTTTGTGTGAACCTGTTCATGTCACACCTGCTCTCTAACTGCAGCTCACCTGGTTTGCATCAAAAAATAATGTACAGAAACGGCAGTGAAGCCCCCTGCAGGCCCACCTGAAGAGATTCAGCTCTTGCAGCTCTCAGTTACCAATCACTGCTTACAGTTGGTGCATCTGCACCTCTTCACCCCCTTCTTTAACTCAGAGGAAGAGCTGCACTTTGGCTGAAACTCCACGTCTCAGCAGCTCTTCTGTCAGGCTGCTAACAGAGCGCCACACAAAAGCTTTTCTTCACTGTCGGAAATAACTGCATGAACGTTCAGTTAAAAATGTCTCTCCTTTTTGTTGCTTTCTCGCTTCCAGAATTGAGAACTTGCCCCAGATTCCAACCAGGTTTCTTCACTGCTTTWATGTGTTTTTGTTTCTTTCTCTATGTTTTTTATAACCCCTCAGAAATAGCTTCGTAAATCTCTGGGTTTTKATGCAGGTGCGCTCTTGGAAAAAAAACACTCTGGTTAGAATAATTTAACTAACACTGTAATGTCTGGATAACAGCAAAACCTGGATAACCTGCTGTATTTTCCAGACTACAAGTCACATCAGAACAGCCGTTTCCCCTGGATTAACACAGAACATAGCTGAACGTAGCTCCTGGATGCTGAATAGCCTTAATTAAAATGGACAGATAACRCAGATGAGAGTAACTTCACATGAATCGTTTGCAACAAAGGTAACATGTATTTTTTTCACACAAGTTGAACTAAGAAACATCTGCAGCAAGAAACCCTGAAACAAGTTGTGAWAGCAACAACAAGCTAACATTGCATACGATTATTAGTAGGGGTGTGCCGATAAATCGGCCAATTTATCGGCACACCCCTACTAATAATAACGGATTTCCTTAGTTTTGTGATATCAGAGATGG
>NW_013952649.1:569295-571720 GCF_001266775.1 Austrofundulus limnaeus | reverse complement strand
GCATTTTAATAACAACTAAAGGTGACATAGATGCCAAGTAAACTGCATCATGGCAGCCCCCCCCCCCACACACACACACACACACACACACCGAAATGGGCAAAACGGAAGCGTAAGGTGGTTCTTAAAGAGACAGAGGCCAATTCCAAGGCGTTTAGAAGAGCAAGTGATGAGAAGATAAGTTTATTTTCTATTTAAACTAAAGGTGACATACAGTAGATACTTAATTATGGTATAGTATTTAAATGTATGCCTGAGAAACACATAATATTGCCCTTTAAAGATTGGAGATTGGCAAGAAAACTGCATTTTTTTCCTAAAATTAGATATTCGCCTTAATATTTTTGCGAAGGTCTTGTGTCTKTGAGATCAGTCAAGATGTTTGAAACGTTGGCGTTAAATGTGGCGGGTGACCGTTTAACAAAGGTGCTGGTATGAAAACATTTTGATGCAAAGTTGCAGAAGCAACACCAAATCAAGACATTTCATTCCCAGCGTGAGGTCATCCACAGCRTTGGGTAAATATGTGAATAAAACATGGAAAATCTACATTCTTTAAGAAATGACTGGAGCTTCTTCAGTCAGCACAGAATCTGCAGCGTGCAGGTGAAAGTGAAACCTTTGTTCTGGCTGTGCTGCAGCTCAGTAGGCAGAACATTCAATYCCCCCTGGAAGCAATCATAAAATGTATTCAGAGCAGAAGCTGCAGAGCTCCTGATGCAGGCGTCTATTAAACACTATATAAACTCTCTCTTATATTAGGTGTCATTATGCTTTTTTTCAAAGGAGACAATCTGAGGTKTTTAACTGCTCTTTAAGGCTTATTTAGTCTCACAGTTGGCCAAATGACACATCTGACTTTATCTGGAGCTGAAGTGTGAATATAGCCACAGACTCAGTGCTCCTGAAAGAAGGGAGGATAATCTTCACACGACTTCAGCAAGGCTCTACTGCAGATAAGCCTGGAAAGTTTTTATAGTACTTGTTATAATGTGCTCTTTAAACATTAATGATTCCCGTTTATATACATTACTGAATCTTTTAAAGCCCGTGTTGCAGTTAAACTCTTCTGYCAGCAGACCTGGATCCATGTGAAGCTTTCTGGTTGACTGATCTGAAGTGCAAATGTTGGGTTTTATATATAGACGTATGAATTAGTCAGAACAAAGCTGTGGTCCATGCAGCTCTTTGTCCCAGTGTGAGGACTTCTTTATCCACACATATGGCCATGCTGTGTGCTGTTTGTGTTCGCAGACACCCTGAGAGGGTTGTATTTATTTAAAGGGCCAATATTCTGTGTTTCTCAGGCATATATTTAAATACTATACCATAATAAAGTATCTATGTCACCTTTAGNATGTACTTCCTGACTTTTAGTCAGTGTGGTTTCCTTGTCAGCCCGGTGACAAATAAACCTCACTCAGGTCCAGAATTCTGGTGTTGTATGACTTTATTCCGTCCACAAATCATTTTATTTAACAATTGTGTTTTCTTCTTGACTTCAGTCGTATTGAACACGTATTTTTCTTACAAGCTTACTCACCAAACTGGACCACGATACTTTGTGCTGCCAAACATGGCAGTATCTGTGAAACAGTCCATCAGCTGGTAAATTTAGGGATTCCTTAGTTTCTTTTGTTTTGTCTCAGATAACTTCAAAAGCTAACGTTAGCACTGAACGYCAWCCGGATGTAAACATACAGGAAGCCAGGAGGGACACAAACATAAAAACACACAAGACTACACGTTATTCCATAAAAGTTTCAATGTGAGCTGTGTTATTAGCTCCAGTGTCCTGTCTCTGTAGAGCAGCTAGTTATCCCTTTGATAGGAGGTTGTGGATGGGTGAGCCGTTCGCTGCTCAAACTGTGGCCATCCATTAAAAACAAGAGCTGTGGAATTAGAAGTCAGGTATTGATTGTGAAATYTTTTCCTTCAACTCCTCCTCCGTGTGTCCTCAGAAGGCCAGAAGGATTCCCCCGGTGCTTTGGGCAGATTTATTCAGAGCGTTTGAGACAATAAGATGTAAGAGAAGAGGGTAAACTCAGCTTGGTTCTGTTCTTTTTTTCTTCTCTTTGTTTTTGTTGTGTGTGTTTTTTAGTTTTCTGTCACTGTTTCTTTTCTACATGAAGACACAACCTGCGCACCGAGCTTTGTGCTCACTTTAACAAGTCTTTGTCCAGAATGGTTGGTTTCCTGCTCAAGTGTCAAACAAGGTGATAAGTCAGCCGCTGCAAACAGCTGCAGGTAATTTCACATCTAAATCACAACCTTAGTGAGGAAGAAAGAGCTTATTATGTCAGGCTTTATTGGCAGTTCTGCTTCATTACATGTGCAGGCAAACAGACTGAATCAAACCTGACACACACACACACACCTCTCTCTGTGTGTGTGTGTGTGTGTGTGTGTGTGTGTGTGTGTGTGT
>NW_013952649.1:567271-569013 GCF_001266775.1 Austrofundulus limnaeus | reverse complement strand
GGCAGTTCTGCTTCATTACATGTGCAGGCAAACAGACTGAATCAAACCTGACACACACACACACACAGTGTGTGTGTGTGTGTGTGTGTGTGTGTGTGTGCACAGTTCTCAGTACTATGAGACGGTGTATGTTTACAGGTCCTTTATGAAACCATGAATACATTTAAAGGTTTTTGTTTTTTGCTGTTTTCAGGATGGATCTGCAGAATAAACCCCTCACCTGGACAGAAAATAGAAAACCCAGAGTTTTGTCTGAGTGCCCATTCTGAGGGGCTCACAGCTGAACCTCCCCCTCAGAATACAGAACAATAAAATCAGATTTGAAAAGATTTGAGAAAACTGGGAATGTTTACTTTTATTTGTTTCTTAGTAGAGGGAGTAATCCTGTTCTCACTGGAGCCAGGAGAATCCCAGCCCTCCTGTTCAGGTGAGCTGAGATCATGTTGGTTTTCTTACAGAAAACTGCTCTTTCAGTTTCTTTTCTGTGAGTTTGAGTCAACCAGGAGAGGAGAAGGCTGCAGAGCTGCCTGTAGCTGAGATGTTACAACAAGTCCCTGCCTCTCTGCTCCTGGAGGAGAGCACAGAGCACCCTGAGCTCAACAACAGAAAAAAGACAGTTTCCTTTTGCAGCCAAATGTTCATTTTCTTCAGTTTTGTCCGAATCTTTAAGCTCAAACTTAACTAAACATTAGATCTGAGTAACTTCTTTTTCCTCGCCCCAGCATGTCTTTCCTCATTAGTTTAGAAATCACTTAAATGGATGGAATCTGTTAGACAACAGAAACAGGATGTCCTATTTAGAAACTCCATCTCCTCAGTCACTACAGCTGCCTCTCTGACTGGGAACAAATGCTAGCTCACATCTTCCTTCATGCCGTGACCCAGAAACCATCCCTCTGAGCCACCATGAAGGATCCTCCTCTTCTTTAGATGCACTGAGGAGACGAGGGAAATGAAAGTTTCTACAGCATCTTAGAGGAGAACGCTTCTTGCCTATCTCACAGCCTTGAACTCTGTTATGATGCAAAGAAACTCAGGGGAGGGGGGTCAGGAGACTGTTTTTTTTTTTTTTTTTTTTTGCTAAATGGAAAGCACTCAAGGTTAGTTTCTCTGCTGGATTTTGTTTCCTTCACCTCCTTTGCATCAAAGGTTTGTCCCCAAAGAGTTTTCACAAAAGATACATGTGCGTTTTTGCTCCTGGTGCCTTTGGAAAACCTTCTTTCTCCTTGTTCTGCAGGAGTTTTTTATTTATTTWTTTATCCACCTCTTTAGAGCTTTTTTTCATTCCTATCCTTTTTATTGTTGTTTTTTTTCTTCCTACACTTGATGTTTTTGACACATTCCTCAAATTGCTTTCTGAGCGGCCCTGTCACTGTTCTCTTCATCTCTTCATCACCTGTCCTTCTCCTCCTCCTCCTCCATCATTCATTAAACACTCTGTCTTCCTCCTCACACTCATTTTGTGTGTTTCATGTTTGTTGTAATCTTTTCTCTACACTAGGGCTGCCACGATTAGTCGATTAGTCGACGACTAATCGATTATTAAAATAATCGATGACTAATTTAATAATCGATTAATTGTTTTTTTGTGTGTTTTTTACTTTGTTTTTCTCTCCAAACTGCTTTGACACCTTCCACTGCCACGTCTGCCTTTCTGTCGTTGACACACATGCACAGTAGTGGTAACTGGGGTAGGCCGTGGACGTCACAAGACATTATACAGACAGGCTCTGGTATCATGG
>NW_013952649.1:565215-566780 GCF_001266775.1 Austrofundulus limnaeus | reverse complement strand
CCTCCTCGTCTCTGCATCATTTTGTCCCCACAGCACACACACACACACACACACACACACACACACACACACACACACACACACCTGTGACACCCCCCACCTCACAGTCAGCCCTGTAATATCTCTGCCCCCCCTCCCGTCTCACCCTGACCCCTCGGTCACCTCTCCTCCTCGTCTCTGCATCATTTTGTCCCCACAGCTCCCAGACTGACATGAAGTACATGAATCACAGCGCTGCGCTTGTTCCTTCCTCTCATTTTCTCCCCTCTGCCATCAGATGGTCATTACAGCGGGGGTGAAAGATCATTTYCGTGGCTTCAGATGTCGTTCGGCGATCGTTCACACAGAAAACTTCCATAAATGTTGTTTTTTCTTCTCCTTTTTTCTTTCCTCCATGAAGTTGTGAGATGTTATTTTCTGCAGGCAGCCCGACCCTGAGCTGTATGTTGATAATCTCCTGCAGTAATGGTTGTGTGTTTCTCCTGCTCTTTGTTTGTATAAATCCATGAAGTGTATCCTGATCCTGTGTAGGCTCAGTAATCTCTCATGCATTGTACATGATGGTGTGGGCAGAAATAGCTCTGCTGTTTGGACTGATGGACTCCACGCCGCTGTCTGGTAATGATTCTCAGGCTGTGGGAATGAGGGCAGAGCGGGCTGACCCCATTAGAAAATCCTTACAAGTCATTGTGGTGGTGGTGGTGGTGGTGGTGGTGGTGGTGTGTGTGTGGTCCATAAGATGTGCTCACCTCTGTCTCACTAACGGCTCCAGTCTGCCTGCGGTCAGAGACGACTCAGGTTAGAAATAAAGGACCATGACTTCATGTTCTGTGCTTTTGGATCAAATCTGTAAAGTTTTCTGCTTAAATTTAGAAGTTTGAAAAAAAATGAAAGTAGTTTTAGATTATCGTAGTGTTTTTTGTTTTATATAACTGTGGTGCTCGTTTACCTGAGCCCTGAATCACCTGTCAGATCCAGACCTGTGGGACCGTCAGAGGATTCACTGATCCCTCCAAGAAGGGCTCTCTGCAGAGCGTAGGAGGAGTTTCTTAGCTGTGTGGGCGGAGTTTGTCCCTAACACGATTTGCTGAGTTTTTAAGGGTGGGCGGAGTTTGTCCTAAATGTGATTGGCTGAGTTTTTCAGTGTGGGCGGAGTTTGTCCTGAATGTGATTGGCTGAGTTTTTCAGTGTGGGCGGAGTTTGTCCTAAATGTGATTGGCTGAGTTTTTCAGGGTGGGCGGAGTTTGTCCTGAATGTGATTGGCTGAGTTTTTCAGGGTGGGCGGAGTTTGTCCTGAATGTGATTGGCTGAGTTTTTTTTATGTGGGTGGAGTTTGTCCTAAATGTGATTAGCTGAATTTTTTTTGGTGTTGGCGGTGTTTGTCCTGAATGTGATTGGCTTAGTTTTTTTGATGTGGGCGGAGTTTATCCTAAATGTGATTGGCTGAGTTTTTCAGGGTGGGCGGAGTTTGTCCTGAATGTGATTGGCTGAGTTTTTCAGGGTGGGCGGAGTTTGTCCTGAATGTGATTGGCTGAGTTTTTTTTATGTGGGTGGAGTTTGTCCTA
>NW_013952649.1:545504-564578 GCF_001266775.1 Austrofundulus limnaeus | reverse complement strand
ACTTTGGGCTGCTTGCACCTTCCTGTTTTGATTCACGACTAATTTTAATATTCATATTAAAAAGATAATATATTTATAGTTTTCCAGGTAGGTTTTGGCTGTTTTGACTGAAGTAAATTGTTGACCAGTTAGCACTCAGAGTATGTGTTAGCGCTGACTCTCAGCTACTACCACACCTTGTTTTAGCTCACCATCTGTAAARTAAAGACAGAAATACCCCAGTGACACAGAAACAGAAAGCACTGATAAACAATAAATAAAGAAGAGGAACGGGATAAAAAGCCAAACTGTGACAGAGTTCCAGTCTGAATCAGGAAGCAACATCTTGTTGAATTATCGGAGCGTGCTCAGACATCAGGCGTCCATGCTGCCCACTGCAGCAGCGCACGCCACCATCCCAGGCTCCACCCCCCTCCGTCCTGTTTCATGTTGTCCATTTAACTAAGACTGAACGGTCATGTAAGCTTTCATTACGCCGGATCAACTCTCTCCACAGAATCTCCATCTGTTCCTTCTCTATGAGAGCTCCATCAAATACCAAAACATTTCCTGCTAAATCTGCCTCCAACCATGGAAATACCTCCTTTATTTAGGTTCTTCTCCTGCAACCTTCTTTGTAGAACTTAGCTAATTGACATAATAGTCTCTTTTTGTCTATTAACCAATTTAGCAAACATTTAAACAACAGAGTCCATTAAGAAGACGTTTCTTATTGATTTCCTGCACTTTATATCCTGCACTTATTATTAAATCTGCTCTGGTTCTGATGGTTTCCAGGAAAAAGCTTGCCTTGGGTTTCCTGACTTCATCTCATTGTTGAAGTGATTTTGCTAATTTAACCAGGATTCCTGAAACTCCAAGAATAATAATCCAGACTTYATGGCTTCAGGTCGGTTCCTACCTCCAGCAAATGCTGTTTCTGCAGCTTTGGTTTGATTTTCAAAGCAAACCTGTGTGAGTTAATGTAAAGTTTTTGTTGGAATTCACCTTTTATTGCAGCAAAAAGTTCATTTTTTATTTCTGTTTTCTTATCGTTGTTTTTTGTACGGCTGAAAAGGAAATCAGATTCTTCTATAAATATGGAAACAAAGAGTAAAAAGTCTGATTATAGATAATAATGAAGGATATGGAGTATAGACATTAACATCCATTCAATACAAAATGAAGGATTTCCTCACTTTGAACTGATGACTTGTGTTTATTGATCTGAACTCTGGAGCTRATACTGACTCCATCACTAATCACTGAAATGATCCCAGCAGAAATCAAAGAGTTGTTTGTTTTTTTGTGCTGATGCGAGGATAAACGCCTGATGATGACATTTGCATACAAAGTTGTGGCCATCAAAATGCTAATGTTGTGTTTCTGAACTATCAGCTAAACTGCTGCTGATGTTATTGGATAAAAGTGTCRTTATTCGCTCTCTGGGTTTCCTCTGCATCCAAGTGTCGCTCATAAAAAAGCCCAATAAAGCCGAGCAGGTGACTGCTTTAAAGGACTGCAATGGTTTCTGACCAAAGTTTACAGMGAAAAGAAACCATTTGGCTGTTTTATCAGGGACATCACTGCTCTGCATCCCTTTAATAACGTGCAGCAGCTAACGGTTATGGTGATGTTTGTGTCATGGTTAATGTGCTCTGCTGACTGGAGATGCAGCCGAGTCGTACCTTAAAGACTGAAAAATAAAACRTTTTATGAAGCTGAGGAAGTTTAGCGGTTTGTGAGATTAAATGCATCAGTGAACTTCCTGTTTATGTCATTTTATTTTGTTCTTTCAGTATAAAAGTTTTCTATACTGTTATTGAAATTGTGGAATTTTATTTCTTTTGAGTAAATGTAATAAAATATAAATGTACAGAAGATTAATGTGGTATTTTATACAAAAAAGTATTAATACAGTATTTTATTTATTTATTTATTTTTAAATAAAATATCCTGTTAATCACAGAAGTAATTGTATAAACTCGGCACAAACAGTAAATAAAACAGTGCTTGGTGGATGATTTCTTTGTTGTAATAATGCTTCTTCGCAAAAATTCTTATATTGTTGTAAAGTCTGTTAATCTGTTCTTTAAATTGTGCCACATTTGTAAGGAACATGCATTTGTGGGATGAGCACTAGATGCTTATGTGGATTATAAACTGCTCACGTTGCTGTTATCCACACTTGTTTTGGTGCCTCCAGGTGCTGCTATAAAATTTATTGATGCAGCAAAGAAATAATCTAACAAACACTAATTTATTAATAAATTCATTAATTTATTTAAGTACTGAATAACTTTTAGGCTAAACTGGATTTGAAGAGGCCACAGTTATTGGTTCCCAACCCTTTTAGACCTCTGTACCTCCTGAGTCATTTTGTCGCACCASCAGAACCCCTTCAGTTAAACGTAATGATCATTCTCCAAAACTATAATGTACAACAGCTGATTATTAAATTAAAATTAGTCATTTTACCTCGGAGAACATTTAATTCTCATGCATTTTATTCTTTTCAACTCAAATTAAACATAAAGGTAAAAAAAATGTGTTGAAAGTGAATAAGTAATTAAATACATAAACCAGGTAATGGCAGGTGCAGGAAGCAGCAGCGTCCAAAATACAGAAGAAACTCACCCAAATGAGCAAATTCTGTGAGATTCTGCATTTTATACTGGATTCCATTTTGTGACAATTTCTTGATTTTTGTTTGCATTTGCCACATTGCCGAAATCATATGAATCTACATATCTCAGTCCTATTTTTATTTATATTTTTACACAACTGATAAATTTTTCCAAGTACCCCCGTAATATGTTCGCATACTCCAAGGGGTACACGTACTCCTGGTTGGGAATCACTGCTTTAGCAAAGTCTAATGAGCCAGCGCACAGCAAAGGTTTCTTCTAAGTTAAAAACAATTACAATAAATTACAGAGTGTAATAAAAAACACAGGTAATGCTTTCTTTAATGGTACCCTTATTACCATGTAAATACAAGGTAATAAAAATGTAATTAAAACTAATTACTACCTTATTACCATTTAATTACGTGGTAATTAGGGTACAAAAGTCAAACTACTGTTAGTTAAACTACCTTTATTGGGTAACTACAATCAAATTACTTTTCAATAGTAGGTCAACACTATGTTTATAACCAAAAGAATGCAACTAAAGTATGGGGTTAGTGGTTAACTGCAATGAAATATAACTTTAAAACTGTCCAAATTACCTACTACTTATTTAGGTGTTACATAGTGAATTGTAAAACATTACCAGGTAAGTTCTACATTACTGCAGACAATTACATAGTCAAATTGTACCCTAATTACCTTGTAATTACATGTAATAAGGTAGTAATTACCATTTAATTACATTTTTATTACCTTGTAATTATAGTATAAGGGTACCATAAAAGAAAGSGTTACCAAAACACAGAATAATCCTATAGGTCCAAATGAACTTTAGTTTATTCTCCAGATTCGGACATAACTGTGATCATGAAGCCGCTGCATGAGTGAGACCTCAGGGTTGCCAGATATGAACATAAATGCTCAGGTGTTTCCCCAGCATTCGTCACATGCTGTAGGTGTTAACAGTCTGTCTTAAACTCCRTCAGTCAAAGCAGCAGACCAGATGCATCCCTTCAAAGAGCACTATTTTATTTAAAATCATAAAAACCTGATGAAGCATTCTGCTTCACATGAAACCTGATTAAACCAGTCAAAGGTCCTAAACGTCCAAACGAAGCCCCTCGTCTGTTTGAGCTCCACAGATCCACTTGGATGAAGAGTCGAGTAACAATAACCGAGTTTAGCAGAGATTAGGACACTGTTGCCATGGCGATCCTCCGGGATGACTGACGTTATTCAAACCGAGCTTAGTTTCACTACAGATGGTGGGTTTTCATGTTGAAATGACACACAGCTGGTGGATCTGTGTGCACACCCCCACACTAACACACACACACATTTAATGTGACCCATGCAGGAGGAAGACAAGCACCACCTCCACAGGATCTAGAGGCTGGGCTGCTGCAGTAAACATACTGTACATAAAGATGTTCTCCTCACGCCCACACGCTCTTCATCTTCTTCACCCCTCCTCTGCCTGCTCGCCTCGGACCGCCGGGGTCTCCTGAAGAGGCGGAGCCGCCTCGACGAACACAAACACGCCGAGGTGATGGTTTCTTTGCGTCTCCTCACACCTCTGTGTCTTTACGTTCCTGTTGTTTGGGGCTCTGCTTCGTGTGCACTCCACCAGGGCCGTGCAGAGACCACTAAAGGGGCAGGTGCCCCCGCCCCTGCTTCGTGTGCACGCCACGTGTTTGGAAAAGTCGAGCAGCTCTCTGTCCTCAGGTGGAGCTCAGGTCTGCTGACTTCTTTATCCGGAGCGAGTGTCTGATATGGTTTAATGTGTTTATCCAAAGACATGTTAACAAGCCTCTGAAGCTTTCAGCACATTTACTCAACACTTCCTCCAGGTTTCAAAAGGCCTCGTGTTGATCCGGCTTCCATTAGGTGTTTCACATATCTCCTCCACGTTCACACACTTAACCTTTAGAGTACACGACTGCTCCAAACACAGGGATTTAAAGATTAAAAACAACATTATAAATATTATCTGTTAAAATTGTTCAGCTCTTTGAAGGAGTAAAGATTGCTATGCAACAAAGTAACAAGATAAAATCATCTTGCACTGAGAAATGTTCAACTTAACCCTCGATGTCCCACCTGCAGTGAACTTCCTGCCTCTTTAAAGCCTGACCCACACTACCAGGGGATTTTAATTCACAAATAGGCTGTTCAAACGATTCAATTGATTGTCTTCTTTTGATTGACACATTTTTTAACCAACTGGCTTCATCTATTGGCTCTCCAGAGCCCAAAATGTGTGGCAAGTCCCTCATGTCCCGCCCACAGTACATGTGATTGACTGTAGAATCAGCCAATCAGCTCTGAGCTTCATTCTGACACCACAGCTGAGCAGCCAATCAAGTTACCTTTAATTTCTGAATTTGTTCTCTGAGTGATGGCAGCAGCAGACCTGTGAAACATGGTTTTATGGTGTTTTCTTACATTTAGCTGACTAAGCAGGTTGTTTAAGAGGAAATGTGTTTGTTATGAAGTGTTCTGAGTGCTTCAAGACAAAGAAGAGAGTTGTTTGTGGACAGGAAATATCCTAAAAGAAAGGATTATACCTGCATTTTTGCAGCCATCTTGGATTACATTTTGGTCATAAAGAGGAGAAATTATGCATCAAAAGTAAGTGAGAAACTTTTATTTTTTGCTGCTGATGGTTTTATAAGCTGTGTGGATGTAATGCTTTGAAGAAAAGTGAGAATTTGTTGTTGTTTGTGTTGTTTTGGTTGTTTGTTGGTGGAGTTTTGCTGTATGTCTCCTAGCTGTGATTCTTATTGCTGATTATTAATAGTTTTATTTTTGGTATTTTATTCATGCTGTGGGTAAATATAGATGGTAGAATATGATTTATGTGGATTTTATCTTTCATTTGAGTCCTGGGTGAAGTCTTTGTGTTGAAGCTTTTAAAAATGTCATTTTCTGGAGACCTATCCAAATATGATGGACATGCTGGATTATGATGTGTCTTAAATATTAATTTTTGATACTATTGTTACCAAATGTGAACTAGTTGGAAATCTGTATTTTAGCACAACATTTTTTTCCCTTGATATAGGGATGTGGATAAATTTTTAATCCTACACCAATATTAAATCTGACAGCGGATTCCAAAAGAACATTTCAAACCAAACAAAATAAAACCAAAATCATGTGATTATCTGAAGTCTGAGGGAAGTTATTGATGTTTGTTCAGGTGAAATCTGCTCATGTTTTCTTGCTGCAGTTCACAGCAGAACCAATGTGATCATTTCACCTGCCGTTTTCTAATTTTGCTCATAACTTCCTCAGTGTTCAAGATATCGCCGTCAAATTTTAGGAAAAGATTCACATTCTGGTTTTGTAGGAAGCATCTTGTATCCTAAAAAAACTAATAAAACTTAATAATAGCCAATTCAAAAGTAGCAGAAAATTATAAAATAACATTACAAGGCAAACTGTAGCATCAAATCAACTTAATGTGTTTTAGAAAGTAAGGAAATTTAAACAATTTAAAAACCATGTGGACATGTGTTTTGTAAACAAAGCTCATCAACCAATGACAGCGTGTTAAATGTGTCAGGTGACAAAGACGAGCGTCAAAACATTTTGCAACAAGCGCTACTCCGGATTAAAAAAACATATCTTGACGTTTCAAATCATTATCAAATTTGGAAAAAGGACATACAAAATAATGTTCTTCATGGCAGCTCATCTATTTAAGGTTCACTAGAAGAACTCATGATTTACTTTGATCCTCTTTTCAAAAAAGTGTCTCTTCAAAACGCATCATCAAAAATTAAAAACTGGAAGACGAGGCTGTAGCTAACTACCTGACGGCAGCCCGATTTGTCGAAATTCACAGAAATAACAAAGCAGGAGGAAATAACAGTAAACRCACCGAGCAGCCTTGAAAAATCTGGTCACAGCAGATTGGGAAGAAAATGGCAGCTGCTGATGAAATRTCAACATCCCTGCTTGATACCTCCTCCCCTTCATGTACTGGAACACTTTAAAAATCTTGTGATTTTATTGTATTTTAACTTCAGTAACTAAAAACTAATTATAATTACATAAAATACGACTGTTGAAGGAAAAAAATCAGATCATTAGATTAACTTTGAGACAAGGTTTGTTGATTTAGTCCAAATTTGGATTTTAAAAATCACCATCTTTGCGTGAAAAGTGTGCAAGTTTCTGGGCTCGTTTTGTGCGTACGCAAGCTTTATAAATCTGACCCCAGAACATTCAGCAGACATTAATGCATGTTTTAAAGATTTAAAATCTTTGTGCTGAAGATAAATAKATATTATGGAGTTAGAAGTTTCTCTGTTGAAGCTCCACTTTCTGCCTCAAAGAGCATCCGTGAGTAAAAACATTTGCTGATAYTTCATTCTTTTCTAATGGACCTGAAAACTGTGCACCATAAGCAAACGGCCGGCTGCTAAATTAGATTTTCGGAGGCTTTTGAGCTGTTAGAAACAAAGTATTCAGTGCTGTGGATTTATGAGTGCTCATCAATAGCAGCTTTTATTTCTGCAGRGAAACAAGCATCAGTCAGCGGGCTGCTGGAGAGAGAGCCCACCATGTTCCAGTTGTTAGCTGCAGCCTGATGTCCCACAGATACTTTAGGCTGAGTTGTTTGCCAAGTTATCAGATCAATAACACCCTCCCACCCCCCTTGGAAGTGGTTGTGTTTGTGTCTCTTTATAAAAGTGTCAGGGTTAAACTCCACCTTAATGTGTTTCCACATTAACCATTTTCCGCCTGCTAAYGTCTGTGAGGTGGGGCAGGGGGGCTAATAAAGCATGCTTATCATTAATCTTTTTTTCTAAGATTGGCAAAAAAAATCCTCATGATGTGTTTTTATGAGTTTTAAATGATGCAACGTTGTTCAACCATCTCCTGGTGTCCATGTTAAAACAAAAGGCAGCTCAGAGTGAACAGAAAAGACAAAACTGGATCATTTTCTCTAAATTAGACCTGTCAGGTAACAAAGTGAAAGAGTGGACAGTGAAAATGATTCTCACCATGTTCTGCTGCCAACGATTCTCCCAACTAATTTCTAAAACTGAATATTTCTGCTGTGGTTTAGTTAGGATGTTGTTTTTTCTTGTCTGTTTCAGCACCATGCTTCACTGAGCCAAGCGCATACAATCAAAAAATCCCCCAATTAATAAAAAAAACCTTTCAGTTTCAAAACTATTTTTGTAATGATTGTTTTAATAGCTTTTAATTGTTCACATTATATTTTCTTCTAATTTTCAGCTCATGCTTTTTGTTTCTGTCAGCACATTGTACATGCTCAGCTGGATTTTCCTCTGACTTTTATTCTTTCTTTTCATACCAGAACGTTTTGTTACATGACCAACAACTACACAGAGCCAATCAGTGCTGCACCTGCAGAACAGGACAGTTGTTCTGGTTTAGAATTGGCTTTAGCTGCAGGTTTGTCATGTTTTCTGTTTGCTGCACTTTGATGAGGAATAAGAATAAGAAGAAGCGATGCAGAGGAGAATCTGGTGTTCATGGTTTGGTTGGTGCAGGAATCTGCTGCTGAGGTTGGAGCTCAGTGACGGAGCAGGAGCACATCTCAGGGATGCAGAAATTAACAATAAAAATACTGTGGCATAAATGGAGGAGCGTAGCAACCGCCTTCAGAGTTGCCACAATCTAGCGATGCTTTATGCTCGTTTTGATTTTGGAGGCTGCAGAAGAGTTTTAATCCATGAGGAGAGTTTTAGATTCCTGTTTGGTAAAAAGAGAGACKAAGGATTTATGTGTCGRCTGCATGAACAGCTGTGAAATGAGACGGTCYAGTCTTCACATGACGTTTGTTTGACCACGCCCTGATCTGTTACCATCATAATATGTTTTACATCACATCACTTCACTTGTTTCTTTCATGGTATAACTTCACTAAATTCAGTTTTATTAAAAAAACATTAGTAATTTGTGTTTAGCTCCAGTGTCAGTGCTTGTAACTGTGTTTTACCTAACATAAATTACATCAGCTACGTTTCTAAACTTACAATAAAAAGTGAATTATTCACTTAATAAATAAATAAATAAAAATCCAAACTTGGCTGTAAAAAAAAAAAACTTCAGTTTTTGTTTTTCTGATGCAGGACTGAGCCAGAAAAGCAATAATTTTCAAAACAAAGGCTGACGTGGCAGCAAACAAGATACGAAGACTTTTGGAGTTGGCACAGCTATCAGAGTTTTATATATTTATACTTCTCATTCAACCAAAGTTAAATTCACTCTATCTAGGAGGCTCAGTTTATATGATTAGTATTTATTTTTCACAACAACAAGCTGCAATGAAAACAAGCAAAAATGAAATAAAAGTAACAACTTTATACTTCTTGTCCTTTTTTAAATGTAAGAAGTAAAAAGTAGAATGAAAAGTAATTACTCAAGTAAAGTGCAGACACACAAAAATTCTACTTAAGTACAGTAAAGTATTTGTATTTAGTTACTTTACAACTCTGGAAATCATATATGCAGAACAACAACAGTAATAAAAAGCTAAGGCCTTCTTGTTGCAAAGCAGCTGAAGCACAGTGCTGTCCAATACAAGAAATAAACYCTAACCWAATARTTAAATGTTTTGGCTCAAACATCAGCTGTTTTACATCAAACCTGAACATATAATAGAACAAGGCTGTTGCTTCAGTAAAAATTAAACAAATCAGATTTGAAAGCTGCAGGTTGTTTTTTAGAAGGCATGAATCAGCTGCAGTGTAGGAGGGGTGGAGATAGAGAAGATATTAAAAGCAGGAGTTCAGGTGGTTACTGTAAAACAAACAGTGAGGGCCAGAATATTAGATCCTGAGCTGAAGTTGATGAATGGAGAACATGCAGCTGGTGGAGAACAAGATGGTGCAAAAGGACTGAGATAAATGAGAACGTTGGAGAAGTTGATGCATGAAAGGTCAGGAATGAAGAGGTTCTGGTGGTGTTTGTGTTCTTTTTATATTTGAACATGTTTTCTGCTGCTGCTGATGGTATTTCCTCACCCTGCGTAAATACAGCTCCCACTCCGGAGGTATACCTCAGGCTCATTGGCTTCCAGGCTCGGTTCTGTTTACAGTTTACAGTGTTGGGGAAGGACCGACAGCAAAGCGTGCTAATTAAAAGGGGCCGGTGTGACCTGCTGCTGRCGCTCTGCACCTGCTGTGCTGCAATCTTCAGGAGCAGCGCTGAAAACAGCAGAACAGGAGGAAACACTGGGCTTTTCTTATTACTGACACATCGGAGAAGGTTTGAAAATACTTCAGTTTAGATCATAGATGATCTGTTTGACTGGTTCATGCAGTCTCACATGTCGTGAAAACTGCAACGTGTTAAGACATTCTATCTTTATCAGCTGGCAGCACATTTTAAAWAAAAAATGAAGTAAAGGTGGATCAGGGACACTGCAGAGGAGGACTCCTGCAAGCAAAGTGTCTGAACTGTGAGTTAAAAGCTTTACTAAACATTTAAAACTCAGATATCTGAACACGCAGTGGAAGAAAAATAATTTAATTTAATTAATTAAATAAATACAATTCCTGAAGTTATGGACAACTAATATTACATATTTTTTAGGGTAAGTAATTCAAAATTAGAAAATAATGATAATAGTTGTATTTCCCCTAATTAAAGGTTTCAAACAATTTTATTGTTTCTTTTCTGTAGTCCTTGTGAATTGAGTCAACAATAAACCATCTTCTGATGATTTGTTTACATATTTAACAGGTATTTAACCAGATAGGACAGATTAGAGCTAAAACTGGACTAGCAGGTTCCACGATTATAAAAGCTTTAAAAGCCCTTTAAAAATGAAATAATCCAGCTTTAGAAATGTTTGTAAGTTTCTTGCAGCAGCAGAGAATAAAATCAAGCCTAATGCAGAACAGGTTTTAGGGACTGAGCTGGATGAAGTGTGCAAAGTGTTGCATTCAGAGGAATAAATGTCCAACAGTCKACACAAATAGGATTGAGGAGTAAATCAAGAAGTGGTTTATTTTCCAACATGAACCAGTAATCTTTACTGGGAGGGATGGCCAATCAGTATACAGTGCAGGTGTGATTCTATAAAAAAACACAATATTTAATTCAATTTTAAATTCTAATTTGCTAAAGTGGTTTGAAAAAGACAGTGGTGCTGAGCCAGATTCCCAGATTTTTATACTCAAAATGATGGAAAAACCTTCAGTCTTTAGAGGTCAGTCTTTTTTTAAAACCGAAATTCATATCTTTCGTCTTGGAAATGTTTAACTAAAGACATGGCCTGAAAATAAGACTCTTAAAACAAACTTAAAGTTGTTTACAAACAATAAGGGAGGAGCCAGTGGCATAGAGAATTGTATCATCAGCACAAAGATAAATAAAAAAACTGCTGTAATTGCAAAATTATCTACTTAAATTAAAAAAAAATGGGAATGAGGACTGAACCCTGTGGGACACCTTCAGTGAAAGGAAGAGCGTGAGAAATAAACTGCTCTGATTTCACTCTCTACACTCAATTTTTCTGTGGAATAGTTTGAGAACCAAGACAGATTTACTTGTGACTACAACACCAAGCRTGTCAGATATAGTGCTGCAGGTTTACATGCAGCACTTTGGTTATTTGTTCTGTCTCAAATCAGTGATTCCCAACCTTGGGGTACGAGAGCATATTACAGGGCTTACGTGGAAAAATTTCCCAGGTGTGTAAATAAATGAATAAAAATAGGACTGAGATATGTGGGGCCCTATGATTTCTGCAATGTGGAAAATGCAAACGGAATCACAAAACTGACACAAAATGGAATCCTGTATAAAACGTGAAATCTCGTGGAATTTGCTGAATTTTGGACGCTGCTGCTTCCTTCACCTGCCATTACCTGCTTTATTTAATAACTTATTCACTTTCAACACAACATATTTATCTTTATGTTTAATTTGAGTTGAAAAGAATWAAATGCMTGAGAATTAAACGTTTTAGGGGTTAAATAAATAATTTTCATTTAATAATCAGCTGTTGTACATTATAGTTTTGGAGAATGATCAATACGTTTGACTGAAGGGTAGTGGTATGTAAATGACTCAGGGGGTACACAGGTCTAAAAGTTTGGGAACCACTGTGTTAAATAAGTAACAGTTGATATTTTTAACTTAAAACAAGTTTTAAAACTCTAGCACTTTATTTGCCAACATCAGTGTGGAGAGTTTTTTCAGCTCCTCCAAAAACAAATTCCCTGCCAGCAGTTTTGAGCTTTAATGTTGTTTTTCAGTTTTTCAGTGTGGTCTTTTTATCAGCTGAGCTGTGAGYAGCTCTCTCCACACACCAGTAATCACATTTAAGTTTTCATGTTCTTTTACTGATTTTTACATCATTGTGACGGAACCAGAGCAGACTCAGCTGGATTATCAGAAACCAGGTGAAAGTGTGCACGACTGAGAGCGAGTGTTGGGTTGTTAGCTTGTGTCAAAGTGTACGAACAGAGTACAAAAGGCTAAAGGGAGGTGTGTAGAATGGCATGTTCCCCTCTTGCCAGCAGTTTTCTATTCGCCTCTTTTTTGTCTCCTTTCATCTCGTTTGTCTTTCTGCAATCTGGCAGAAACCTTTAGTTTCATCTCGTCTTCCTCTTCTGTCCTCTGCTTTGATTGGAGCATCTGTGAGCTCTTTTTTTACCCAGAATCCTCTGCTTTCTCTTTTCTTTTATCACATTTGTGACCTCTGTCTCTCATCTTGTTCTGYTGTGTTTCTACTCATCAGGATCCTAAAGTATTGTGGTTCACACCTTGTAGCTCAGGGTTTTCTCGCAGGAGAAGCTACACCTGGGAAACTAGTCCAGCTGTTCATTCAGGGGATCATGCATATTGAAATAATCGAGTATAAACAAGTTCTGCATTGCAGGAACATGTCCAGTTTTAAGTCAGCAGCATATTTTYACAGAATATTTGGTGTCAATTTAATGTACTAAGGAATCAAATGGCAGCTTTTTGTTTTCATCAGAAAGTCTGTATCTTTATGAAACAAAACAGTGAAGCAGGAATTATTTTACCATCAAACAGGATGCAGGATGTTGTGAAATGGGACAAATATTCCTACAGAATAATGGTGCTGCTGAGCTCCACAAGAGACAAGGAATATAAAAAAGTGAGACCCAACAAACATTTTAATAGCCTACAGCACTGTTTCCCAAAGTTTGGGTCAGGGCCCAAAGTGGGGTCCTGAAACATCAAGGTGGGGTCCTGAAAAGATATTTGGAATTAATTTCATTTTTGCCTTAGTTGTTACAAATGAGTGAGGTTAGTATATTCAAAATGGATAAATGTAGTATAAAAATATTGTTAGTATGCCCATGTTTTGTTTATCATCCAAAAACAGTTGGGGGCTCAGGTCTCTGCTGTTATTTTGTGGGTCAAAAGCTGAAAAGTTTGGGAACCACTGCATGTTGGTTCCCAAAGTTGGGCTTGGGACCCAATTATGGGTCATGAAGCACCTTGGATAATCTCCAGAAATCAATTTAAAGGGTAATAAAATAATTGCAGATGTAAAATTTTCCCTATAATCATTACAAAACACAAAATAAGTATAAATAAGTATTTATATTTGTGTATAAGCTGTTTAGATTGTCCAAAAGCCTGTGTTTTTAGGGTTATTAACAAAGTTTGTGTACTCAGACCAGTAATATTTGGGGTCACAAGTTTTTGCCATGGATATTTTGTGGGTCAGAAGATAAAAAGTTTGGGAACCACTGGCCTACAGTATGCACCAAAGTAATTATCCCTGACAGAGTTCCCTGTGCTCGGAGCACAAAGCAGGAAGAACAGATTCCTGTGACTGTGCATCAGATAAAACTAAAAACACCTGGATATATAGAAACTATTTTATTTACTTTGTGAGTTTTCTTACTTTATCATTGAGCTTCAGAAAAACAACCCTTTCAGTGTGTTTTTATTTCAACAAACTATCTGTGCTTGGTTTAAAGTAATGGACAGAGGCAGTCTGCAGCTCATAAAGGTTTTTAAAATCTTACTAAAKTACTTCAGGATCTCCAAAATATACATTATTTAAGTATTTCATTTCTTCAAATGTCCTTTGCAGGACACTGTAACAATAAGTAAAACATGACAAATAATACAGAAAACAAGTCCCTCCGAACCCCAAAGTGCTTTACACTTACAGACATTCACCCATTCACACACTGATGGTGGTAAGCTACATTGTAGCCACAGCTGCACTGGGGCACACTGACAGAGGTGGGGCTRCCATGCACCGGCGCCACCGGACCCTCTGACCACCGTCAGTAGGCAAGGTGGGTGAAGTGTCTTRYCCAGACACAATGACTAAAATGGCTGGACGGGGGATCTAACCGGAGACCTTCCGGTTCCAGGACGACTCCCCTAACCACTCCACCACAGCCGCCCAAAACATTATAGAACACCAACAAGTCCAAAAGTGCAGTCATGAACAGGAGACAGTTCAAACAGCAGTGCTAGCATCTTCAAACATGCATCATACAGTAGGTAAGGTTAGAGATGGGTACCTTTGACGTTTGAATCGATTCGGTACCAATGTATGGTACCTGGGAATCGGTACGGGTACTTAACGGTACCAATTTTCGGTACTTTGTGTGTGTTGTTTTTTCAATAATAAACTTTTATTATTATTTTTATTTAACATATTTCTCAATATATAAAATTAACAAATATCAAGACAACATCCAACTCTTTGTATTGTAACATCAGTTGCGTAATTTATTTCTTTAAGGTGAAAACTGTTGAAAACAAGACTGTTTTGTCTTATTGCACAAATTAAAATCCAGCTCCACGTGTTTCTATTGATGTCATTTCCCCACTAGAAAAATGTGTGATGGAGGTCCATGGAAGGCAAATAAGTTTTAATCAAATAAGCAAAAGAGGATTGAGTTAAATAAATAAAAGTTATTCAAGCTACATTTTGAGTATCCAAAACACTTCAACGCTACGAGTTGGCTGCTTTTGCTCTTTAGGTCAGACGTGTTCAGACTGTCAGGAAGCTCCTCTGTTGTTTTCCTCTGCTGGTCTCTGTTTAATGGAGGATGAAATAAAGAAAGTGGCGGTACATTATTTACTTTGATCAAGTGAACATCGTGTTCACAAGATAATTAATCCACCAGATAATTGCGAGGCGGTCTGTTCGGCGAGTTTAGGAGCTACGAGACTCAATAGCTACCTTCACACCGAGTTTACTGAAACAGCAGCTGCTGACGTCATTACGTTCTTACGTGATGCTGCGTTCAGGACAAGCATAGGAAACTCACCACTCATGCTAGTACGGTTGTAATGATGCGTTTAGGTACCGAAACATGGTACCATTTGATGTTACGTGAATAGATTCTCGGTAGTACCGACAGAATTCGGTCTGTGCATAAAAAAGCATCGAATTTGGTACCCATCCCTAGGAAAGATACATGCTAATGTCTTCAAACATGCATCATACAGTAGGTAAGATACATGCTAATGACTTCAAACATGCATCACACTGTAGGTAAGGTATATGCTAACATCTTGAAACATGCATCACACTSTAGGTAAGGTACATGCTAATATGCAAAGACATGAATRCATATTTCCCTGTCAATATAAAGAGAGAGGATGCAGGAGAMACTGTGATAAAGGCTACACCAATAACCTCTGCAAGAATTGCAGGGTGCATTTATGCTTTCTGGATGAAATTAACAGCTTTTTGGAGTACCACTGTGGGTAATGGCGCATCTTGAAAAATGCATCACACTGTAGGTAAGGTACATGCTAATGTCTTCAAACATGCATCACACTGTAGGTAAGGTACATGCTAATGTCTTCAAACATGCATCATACAGTAGGTAAGGTACATGCTAATATCTTCAAACATGCATCACACCGTAGGTAAGGTACATAAATGCAGTGAAATGTGCAAACAGAGAGCAGCTGAATGTTTTCAGCTGTTAGTCCAACCCCTGATGCCTGGAGGGAAGTAACGGTTCAACGACCCGGCTCTGAGGACACGGATGTTTCAGTTCTTCATTCTAGATGGCAGGAGGGTAAATAGTTTGGTGAGGGGTGAGTGGGGTCTTCCACAACACTGGCTGTCTTTATAAACGTCTCCACTGATCTTTTCAGCTGTCCTCACTTCACGCTGCAGACTCTTGTGATCTGATGCCGTGCAGTTTTCATGGCAGAGAGTGAAGCACCTGTTCAGGATGCTGGTTTTAGGTTCTCTGCAGGAAACGGTGAGAATGGCTCCGGGGAGATGAGCTATGTTCTGTTTTTAAAGAACAGAGACGTTTCAGGGCTGCAACGTTTCAGAACCAGAGCTGGGATCTAAGACAAACACCAGCTTGACTTGGCAGTTTATTAACTCATAAACTGCAAAGAATGGCAGTAATAGGTTCATGACGTGTCTTGACGGATTGCTGAGGGATTTGATTTAATGACTTTACAATTATTTTATCTAGATTTACACAGTGTTTTTGTTCATATTACATTGGTTAGTCTTCACTTTATGATAACGCTCTATTTTATTATGATGAGCCATTAAATCTGAAATTATATATGTTTACACAAGTTATGAGATTTATTCAGAGAAAACAGGCAGTATTTTAAACTTTAGAACTAACTCTTCCTGCTTTGCTTTGGTGCAGAGTGCTTTACATTGTTTTACTTCAGGTAAATAAAATATGCATTTACTTCATGTTTGGGAGTGTTGGTCGTCTGTCTACTGTAGTCTTTGTCCAGTTCTCTGAACCCATTCCAGATGTCTGCTTTGTGATGGTTTAATATAAATATATAAATTATTAAACCCTCATATATATTAAAAAAACATCACATTCACTAAATTAAAGCTGCTGGTTAATCAAGATAAAAGGTCATAAATGTATTTTTGTTGGTTTTCTGAAATTCACCACAGAAACAACCCAAGTTTTCAGGATACAAAATAAACACACACGGGAACATTCTGTAATTTTCCACAAAACTCTCATTTGCAGTGTATTTGTGTTTGTGTGTTTACGCATTACATAAACTATTTAGGCCAGTTTCTCTATTAGAGGAGCAGCTGACTAATCCCTGTTTTAGAGGGAGAGGAGAATAATCTGCCTCAGACTGATTTGTCCATGTGCCCGAGAGTGTGTGTGTGTTACTCTGTGTATTGTTTGTGCATGTGTGTGTGTGTGTGTGTCTTTGCACCAGCAGCTATCTGTTACCACACAGGAAAATACAATGAAAGCTGCCCCACTGTTTCCATTTATTTCTGCCAAAACAAAAATCCAAAGCACCCAGAAAAAAAAAGAGAAAAGAAAAACAAAGAAAGAAACAATCAGAGCCTATTCTTTTTTCATATATTTTTCTGGGGGAAATGCTTTCATTTTAAAAATCACCAGACCAAACAAAAACCAATAACCACAAGTAACAAATCACTATGAAGAAAGCAACAATATTAATCCAATCTAATCCTGGAGGAGGTCAGGGAATCCTGGGTGAGGGTGAAAAGCAGGGCAGGAAGAAATGAGAGTTGGGCAGCAGGGTTTTGRTAATGTAATTACATTTTCTACAGCAGCAGCAGTCGAACAGATTACAACTGTTTCCATCACATTAATATAAATAATTATCTTATATCAACACTGACAATAATCAGATTTATTTTAGTATTTCACTTCTGAAGACACAAAATGTGCTAAAAATATGCAACAATAAGTTTTTTCTCAACACCTCATGGTCTGAGAGCTTTATTAAGGTTTATTTTAGCCTGATTCTGTGAGGTTTTAGTTGATTTCTGATGATTTGTGATGTTTAATCAACTGTCATTGACCTGTTGTTGTTTTCAGGCAGGAGTGTCTTGATGCAATTTTATCACTTCAAATACAATACAAACATTGCTGCTTTGAGCATTGGACAAAACCGATATTGACCCAATAGGGATGCAAGATATTGATTAACGATTTAATTTAAAGTTGACTGATCTTATCCATCGACTAATGATTAATTGATAAGCAACCATTTTCTTAAAAACCTGACATTTCTCTTGAATCAGGTGTCTTTATAACATAAAGGGTTATTTTTTACAGTAAATTAAAAAAGTACAGTATTTTTTTGAACAATTCATTGTGCCAGCTGTTAAACACTGACTGAATAAACAGAGAATTGTGGATTTCTCTCACATTATTAAACTTGGACATATTTATAAAATGTAACAAAACAGGAATCTAGTTGCTAGTTAAAAAAAAAGAATAAAAATAAGTAAAACACTTAATCCACCCTGAACAAAGAAATGTAAAGATAACATTTAAACACGGCGCAATGTTTTAAGATAAAAATTAACAAAAAAACTATAAACATAATAAAATATCCCTGAAAGACGTGAGATACAAATGAGTACTGGAACTGTGTTTGTTTACATTCTGTGGTTTTATTTGGGCTGCTCATTATTTGGCGTCAGTTTTTGTTCATTTGATTTGTTCACTGGTCAGGTTACATTGCACAGATGAGATTAACTTCAACTTAATTATTTGTAATGACTAACTTGTTCTGTTTTGTTCCTTCACTTGGAGTTAAACTCGACAAGAAGAAGCTAACGTTAGCCACAGTTAGCTTACGGTTATGTCATCCTGCTCTCTTGTCTTTAGCGTCATACTGCTGAATGGTCCGTTACAGCCTGCAGTACGTTTCCTTAYAGTTTGGTGTAGACCGTTATCATTGTTGTGTCACAAATAAAACTAAACAAGATTTACACGTTTAATTATGACGCAGCCAACGTCGAGGTGGCTCTCTGCTCAGCTCAACAGGGTCAGGGTAGCGTGGCGCCCTCTGCTGGATTAAGGCAAAACTACATCGAAATAAGGTTTTAACAAATCAAAAAGAAAAAAATAAGTAGGTCCTCTGGACGGGTTCTTCTTTAGTGAAACATTTCGTCTCTCCTCCAAGAGACTTTTTGCATATGACTAACCTGTTTGTCCACCAGGTGGAGGCGGAGCTTATAAGGCTGAGTCACCTGAAACTCATCAGACTGAAGAAGTCTCTTGGAGGAGAGACAAAATGTTTCATTAAAGAAGAACCCATCCAGAGGACCTACTTATTTTTTATTTTGTTTAATTTCTACCTGGATTACTGACATGCATCAGGACGTTTAAACAGATGTTTTCAATTAATCGAATGGAAGGAATTTTAATCTAATAAACCATAATTCGACAATTAATCGTAAGTCGATTAATTGTTTGCATCACTACCCAATACGATATCAGGACAAATCCCACACAATTTTATTTTTGTAGTGTGGAACCTTAAAAAGTCTTGATCAGGTCAAGAAGTAAACAATCGTCAACAGCACTTATGAGAATGATTGGTCCCATTGATTATTACCCAATGAGTTACACATGTTTTAACTTAAAAAGGAATATTGTACAATTAAACAGAATAAATGGATAATAAAATAGAAGAGCCCTTATAAACCCATCCATCCATCCATCCATCCATTTTCTTC
>NW_013952649.1:535944-544769 GCF_001266775.1 Austrofundulus limnaeus | reverse complement strand
CACTGAGCCTCATCCCGGCCACTTCGCACTCGGCTGTGAACCGATCGCAAAATGGATCCCCTCAACACCTCGGCTGCGCCTAGAAATTCTGTCCATGAAAGTAATGAACAGAATCGGTGACAAAGGGCAGCCTTGGCGGAGTCCAACTCTCACCGGAAACGAGCCCGACTTACTGCCGGCAATGCGGACCAGACTCTGACACTGGTCGTACAAGGACCTGACAGCCCTTATTAAATGGCCCGGTACCCCATACTCCCGGAGAACCCCCCACAAGGACCCCCTTGGGACACGGTCAAATGCCTTCTCCAAGTCCACAAAACACATGTAGACCGGTTGGGCGAACTCCCATGCACCCTCCCTATAAACCCAATAAAAACAAATTATACTTTTAAAATGTAAAACATCAATTCAAGGTTGCTTAAGTTATTTATGCTGGATCCAAGCGCTGCTGGATAGAAATCCTGAGTGGACCACCAGAATGGACTGCTTATATCGGAGTGTAGCATGCAGGCCGATATTTGTTTATTGGCTGATATCAGATCAAGACTTGGTGCTTAAAAYGAACCTGGTATTTTTATTTGTCCCGACTCATTCAACAGACGGGCAACAAAAATCAGTAGACATCAGTCGATGACTTCTGTGTTTAGTGTTTCACCAACAGGGATGTTTTCAGTCAACACTTGATATATTCACAGATCCTTTCATTAATTCACACACATCTTTCCAGCTCCTCGGTCAGTCACCAGGAGCCTGTGGCTCATCTCTGCAGGCTTCATCTCCCATCACTCACCGGCCTGAAATCAATATATTGAGACGTGTCAACAATAACAGCTGTTTGTGATAAACGAGTGTCAGTATAACGCCTATAATACCTGCTGATGTGACAATAAATATGTCCAACAGCAGGTATTAGGGCTGTTCTGGTGCGTTCTTCTCATCAGGAAAGAATCTGTTAGTCAGAGGCAACAACTCTCTGGGATTATTAATCATTTTAACTTTCTGCTCCCTGCGAGGATAGAAAATCTGTTTGTGTTTAAGTTAAAGAGCAAAATGTCTGAACCAATATGTTCATTATCATTTTATTCTTTAGAAATGTAAAAAAATGTCAAAGCTGTGCGGTTCTGTTTGGACTTCTTTTCATTTCATTAGTGCAGCACAGGCTGTGTGTGTTGGACTTTATTTGCACTGGAGCAGTGATTGTGTGAACAAGTGTTTTGTGTGTGAAATGAAGCGTGACTGAGGAGCAGCATCTGTGCACGACCCTGAATAATTAAACTCTATTTATATACAGTGAAGAAATGATTCAAATGTTGTTTTTTTTCCCTCTCACAGTTAGGTGCAGCTGACTTTGAATCACATGGTTTCTGTTGGATTCATGTGCAGAAAAAAAAAACATTGTGTTGTTAGGGACTGGATAATCTCCAGCAGGTCAAAGGTCAAGGATGTCTATGCATAAACACATGGTCCAGTCTGGAGGTTCTGTTCTGTGACACACCTGTTTCTGCTGAGAAAACACCAAATCCCAGCTTTTTGGTTTTATAATTTAAGGATAATTTCATGAAACAAAGTCAGTCAGTGAATTCCCTCCTCTTAACTGTTTTATCTCACAGAAACTTCTAGATTCCATGACTCAGCAAAGGCTTAGATTTTATCTATTATCTGGATTTCTTTTTTTAATCCATTTTTGTCCTAGCTTGCAAAACTGGAGCAATAATTTTCCTTGACACAGCTGCTTCTATGTTAAAGAATGCACAGTTTGCAGTCCTGCATATAGTTCAGGTGTGTTACACATCTATCAACCTCCACAACCTTTTCTTTCTACAGAGAGGTGTTTTTTAAAGTGTCCTGCTCCAGACCACAGCATGAATGTGCCCAGGTTCATTTTATGAGTGCGGGAAAAATATGGTGTGGTTTGAAGGCCAAAATTAAGACTATTGCACAACCAGCGGTTGCTAAATCCTTGTAGCAAGAGGCTAAATCTACTCCTAAACCAGCTATTGATCTGATTAATAATAGGCTGGCACCGCTAACTGAGACCCAAATGAGAAGGAGACTATTCATTAGTGTTAGCATCAGAGTGGCTAGCAACTAGCATGGATAAGATGGCGTTAGCATTGGAGAGAGATAAGCTGATATTAGCATTATAGAGGCTAGCAAGTAGCAAGGTTAAGCTGGCCTTGGAGAGGCTAGTAACTAGCATGGATAAGCCGGTGTTAACATTGAAAAAGCTAGCAACTAGCATAGATAAGCTGGTGTTAGCATTGGGGAGGCTAGCAACTAGCATGGATAAGCTGGCATTAGCATCAGAAAAGCTAGCAACTAGCATGGATAAGCTGGCATTAGCTTTGGAGAAGCTAGTGACTAGCATGAAGAAGCTGGTGTAAGCATCAGAGATGCTTGTGACTAGCATGAAGAAGCTGATGTTAGCATTGAAGAGGATAGCAACTAGCATGGATAAGCTGGCATTAGCATTGGAGAGGCTAGCAACTAGCATAGATAAGCTGGCATTAGCATTGGAGAGGCTAGCAACTAGCATAGATAAGCTGGTGTTAGCATCGGAGAGGCTAGCAACTAGCATATATAAGCTGGTGTTAGCATCGGAGATGCTTGTGACTAGCATGAAGAAGCTGATGTTAGCATTGAAGAGGCTAGCAACTAGCGTAGATAAGCTGGCATTGGAAAGGTTAGCAACTAGTATGGATAAATTGGTGTTAGCATAGGAAAAGCTAGCGACTAGCATGCCTAGGCTGCTCACCATCTGACAGCCTCCTGCTGCAAGGATATAACAACTGCTGATTGCACAATAGTCTTAATTTTGGCCCTTATACTTTGACATAGGAAAATAAACTAGTTACAGAATAATAAAAAAAAAATAACCCAGGTGAGTTTCCTGAAGCTGTCCAGCTTCATCTGAGAGATGGAAACTCTTTTCCCAACAGTTGTGTGTACATTCTGCACACATGGAGACAAATGGTGCTTTAACAACCTGAAAAGTGACAACAATCAACTCATAATTTGATTGTTTGTTTGTAAACAACTTACAGATAACTGCGATTCAGAGAATTGCAAGGGTGGATGAGTGACTCGTGACTGAAACAGACAAAAATGTAAATTTGAGCAAACATCTTTAATATTTCAGCTACAAACAAATCTGCAAACTAAAACCTGATGAGATAAAACAGGAAAACTAACCTTTTACTTGTTTTCTTTCAGATTCTTAAAGTCTGAGGGAGAAAAGCAAAATAAAGCGTATAATTAAATTTAACTTCCATATCATTTGCACATTATTTACTGAAAATGGCTTCAGTTGTGCTTCATGTCAGCAAGTCATGCATCACAATTTAGATGCACTTTGAGTGCGTGAGCACATTAACTTCTGCTGACCATCGTTTAGTAATCATTTAGACCGTCTGCAGTTCAATTTTGTCCTCAGTCTGTTGCTAATCTAATCAGTTCAAGCAAATCTCACTCTCCCAGTAGGTTAATAGCTCAGCAGGCCTTTAAAAATGCCTCTAATGTTTGTTTCTGTGGTTTTTGCTTTCAGCCTTTTAATGAGGAGCTAACACACATTTATCAGCGGTCACTTCTCACACCGAAGCACAGAACCGTGCAGACGTTATCACACGCCCATGGCTTCTGTGGTTTTCTTTGTGATATTCAGAAGTGAGTGTGAACGTTGCCTCTGCCGTGCTACCAGATAGAGCGGCCGAGGGCGGGAGACTCCTGCTGCATCATAAAGAGTGTTTGTCTCTCTTTAACTGCATCTCACACAAACACACTCCGCCAGCAGCATCCATGCCCTTCCACTCGCATTTCCTCCACACACAGCGCTCACCCACACACACTCCAAACACACAGGGATGCTTTGATGTGAATGCAGCCCAGCAGAATTGAATAAAAGAGGCCTTTAAAGGAAAGCACAGAGACAAGTGGAGGATCCTCCACAGTTACCATTTTATGGATTCACCATACTCTGCCACCGCAGCCTCTCTGTTGGTCTTCCATCCGCCGCCTCCTCCTCTCCGTCGCTCTTGTTTTCCTGGAAAAATCGATCGTGGCCTCGCTGCTGTGGGATGCAGGGTTGGTTTCAGTGGCTCGCTGGAAACCCCAAACCTTTTCCTCAGCCTGAACAAGGACAGTGGTTACCCACGTGTCAAAGAAAGACTTGCTTGTTTTCAGCTTTTTCTATTGATTCTACCTTCATAAACCCATATTTATAGTTGGACCTCAAATTTTCTTTTTTCCTCACAATATTTATTTACTAAATGTCCCAAATTTTACTGAAATGGAGTTTTATTTAAGAACTAATGTGAACAAATACTCGACTTGTAGTAGTAGTAGTAGTAGTAGTGATAAATTCCAGATTCTGTTTTAGTTACTAGCTGTGCTTCCATTGACCATGAAAATGCGCAAATTAGAATTTCCAAAATAAATTTGCTCAATAGAAATACGTCAATTTAAAAAAAAATTGTTTTTCGACAAAATGTTTTTGCGCTAAGATGAGGTGGTTTTTCGGCCGTATCGAAATTGGTGTTTTTCRCAAAACTACAATGGAAACACTTTTTCACATCGCAGGAGTCACGTGATCAACAACCGGCTGTTTCTACTGGTGAAAAAGACGATGAAGAAGAAGATAACAGGAAGTAGAAGTAGTAGTAATATCACAGAAGTAGTATAAAATAGTAAACTCACYGACTACAATTTCCCAAAAACACAGCATACGTAGCCGCTCCCAAGTAGGGACTTGTCTCTGGAAAGCCTCGATAAAAGACGCCGACGTCTCCTCTGATGATGAGCGCTAGTGTCGTGGTAGCAACATGCTATGTGTTTACATCCATCGCCGCCGTTTGTAATGACTTATCATGAGAACAAACGTATTCACGTGACTTTAATAACATTTCTTACTTAATGGAAACACAGCAGTTGCGAAACTGTGTTTTTCGACATTAACAGAATATCGACAAAGTTTTGCGCACATTTGCAATGGAAACAGCTACTGATTAGTTCAAGATGATTTGTGAAGCAGGGATTAGTTTTTTATATTTAACACTTAGCAATTAACTCCTAAACAAAATGTTTMCCGTTAAATCACCTTGTACGTTCTTTATTTGGTCCTCAGTATGTAACTTAGTAACTAACTTCAGAAAACACATAATATTTATGTAGCTGCAGACCGAAGTAGTACACACAAACAGAGCACAATTAGCATTGATGCTAATTAGCTGTCCTACTACATCCAGGGGCATCAGCGTTTTATTTTGTATGTTCAAATTACACTCATCACCGATGGGATGAGTAACTTTAATATGCTTTAAGTTTAAAAAGACTCACCATCGTCCAGCAGTGGAGATTCCATATCCAGGTCACTCTCCCTCCCATTATTTGCAGGTCGATTATGGTAAATGGCGTTTGTTTGTCCATTTCCTTTTTTTTTTATTTTTTGAACCACTCCTGCCATTATGGTCTTTTATTGTAGGGTAATCACTTCAGTTTCGTTAATTTCTTCCGACGCTGCTTAGATGTTCGCTGATAGCCACGAGTGGCTTTTTCATTGCGAGTCGATCCATCTAGCTGGGTTTTTTGTCAAGTGCACGAGTTAGTCTCCTAGATTTTCAGCATCCCATCAATTTCTTATATCTTCTTTGTCCTATTCAGGGTCACAGGGGTCTGGTGCCCATCCCCAACATTCAACAGACAAAAAGTCAAAGAACAATCTGGAAAAGGTCACCGTTCCATCACAGGGCCTCAATGAGACAAGACAGACACACACTCACTCACACCATAAGGTCAATTTACAATCTAACCGTGACATTTAGGGCCACTCAGCAGAAAAAAGGAAGAAAAATTGAAAGTTTTCTGTTTGTTTCAGAGAGAGATTAAAGTTGAAATGTTGAGAAGTAATGTTTAAATAATGAAGTGTTCTGGTGAATGGCTCTTTGTTCTTAAAGCTGAGTGTTTTAGACACACTTTACCAGCCTGAACTACAAAGTAACATCACTTTCTCTTTAAAGAGGAACCTCACTTAGAGTTTCTGCTGACCTCAATATCCTCCAATCATCTGATACTTCCACAAACAGCTTATATAACTAGACACCACATAGTAGTAGCATATAGGACCTCCACATGTACTCAAAGCACCAATGCACCAGAACTCACTAGGACAGATTTATTGTTTTGGGTGGGGGTCTGGGGGAGTCAAAATTACCTCCGCCAAGGAGGTTATGGTTTTAATTGCATATTTCTGTTGGTCTGTGGACAAAATTACTCAACAACTTATGGACAGATTTTCATGAAATGTTTACCACAGGTGGGTGTTGGCCAAAAGAACATACCGTTAAATTTTGGTGATGATCTGGATAATGATCTGGATCCAGGAATATTTTGAAGGATTCTTCACTATTACGGATAGGGGAAGTTGGCCTTGGTGAAGGTTTGCGCTCTCTGAGTGCTTCTAGTTATTATTGCAGTCCAAACTTTCAGGAATCTTGAAGTATTTTTTATAATTTGTGTATCCATAATCTGCAGAAGTTATTTTATAAGCCTGAAAAATACAAATAAAAACATCAAAATGAGATTTTCCACTGTGATTTGAGTCTACCAGTGGTACAAACATGGATTTAATAATTTTTGGCACCAGGCAGCTTCAGAACAAAAGTGCAGAAGGTGATGGTGTGTGAACACTTGGTGAACCTGCTGCACATCCTCAGTGCTGGCTCATTTCGTTCTCCTGAACAAACACCTGTCACCCTGCCAGCTCCTTTAATCTCCTTCATCCATTGTTGACCGTCCACTTGAGTCCATCACCTCCTCCGGTCTGCTGCATTCTTCCACTCAGTGCTGGTTRCTCCTCTCCTCTCCAGATGAGCCACACTCGTATTTGAACAGGAAAATGACTAAAGCACTTTATGGAGAGGTGGAAGAGTCGAAGCGAACATTCATAATTTCTTTTTCGCAAATCAGCTGCGAGCGTTTAGGTGGATGAGTCACTCGTGTTTAATGAGAGAGCCGTGCCGTTTTTGCCTCTTCACCAGTGATGTCTGCTCTCATTTTCTCTTTAAACCCCCCCAACTCCCCTCCCCTCCTGAGGTTATCACATCTTAGCTACATTCTTTAAGCCTCTCGTTCTGTCTTGTTTGGTTTCACTGTTACTGTCTCTGCCGTCAAACCTTGCCTCCCGTCCTCCTCCTCCAGCTCGTTTTCCCTCCGTCTGCTCTCTGTCACCGCCCGTCTGCCCAGGGAAGCAGAGCTGGGAGATACCAGCAGAGTTGTGACTCTAACAAGCAAAAGCACTTCAGGATGAAGGTGCAGAAGGAGGGGGGAAGGAAGGCCGTGGGAGGTCGGGTGGAGAAAATGGACAATAAGGAAAGAAAATAGGCAAAACGTAAAAAACAAAGATGCAACGCCGGAATTAGAACTCCATTTTTATTTTACTTTTTTAATGGAAATAAATGGATTCATGGTTACGAAACAACTTTTACTACCTAACATCCAAACATTTTGCACTTTAGAGTGAGTAACTGATTGTGATGGTTGGAGAAATGAAAAGGTCAAAATTAAAGGAAAAAAATCATGGAGGCAAGAAAAGAGGAAATTACATGAAGGAACAAATAGGCCTTAATTTGTGTGTGTGTGTGTGTGTGTGTGTGTGTGTGTGTGTGTGTGTGTGTGTGTGTGTGTGTGTGTTGGTTTGTCCCTGGGTAGCATCTGCTTTGTGCAACGCTGCTCATATTACCCAGAAGGCCTTGAGGCTGAATGAAGCTGTGAGGGAACCAGGACAAGATGGTTCCATCTCTGGCTGCTCTGTGTTTTTTCTTAGTGAACATCAAACAATCAAACATGGAAGATCAGAGGTACACAGACCCCGGCATGATTTAATACTCTTCTGTCTGTTTTTCTTTACTATGCTTCTTTAATTCTTCTTTGACTCATGGTGCTTCCTTCACTCCTCAGACTTACTCTCTGTAACCTCTTCTTGTTCTTTATCTGTTGCGTACGTTTTCTTTTCCACTTTGGTCTTAAWGTAAAAAGAAAGACGTATTTTGATCAAGGCTTTTGTATTGGCAAGAATTTGGTGATATGATGCGTATCCTGTCACATGGGTCATTATAAATTGCAATATACTGCAATTTTTTTCTACAAAATTTCATATAAAAAACCTCTGTTTTATATGTATATTATTTGTTTCATATTTCTTATTTCATCCATGTTTTCAGTGGTTAGACCAAATGTGTAATTAAATAATTTGTCAGTATATTAGTCAAAGCTTATAATAATAATAATAATTTATTATAAACATTTGATCATCTACAACACTAACATTAGCCTATACTGTATATTGTGCTGATGTTCAGTAAAGTGATGACATGAAGCTGCTGCACACAGTTTGTGTTTCTGTCAGGAGGCACATTAAGGGGGAGCATGGATATTCTGTAATTTCAGTGCCGTCAGTGTTTCATACCGTTGTTGCATTTGACCACTTCACTATCGTTTTTCTGGGACTCCATTCAGCTCAGGGCATGACAAATGCCTTCTTTCCTGATCGTTACGGCTGCAGTCAGGAGAAAGAGCTCCCATAAGGCACATTCTGGCTAATCTGGGACATCCCAGGTAATTTGGGCCATTCTGGCTAATACGGTACATTCAGGCTAATATGGTACATTCAGGCTAATATGGTACATTCAGGCTAATATGGTACATTCTGGCTAGTATGGTACATTCTGGCTAGTATGGTACATTCTGGCTAATATGGTACATTCTGGCTAATATGGTACATTCTGGCTAATGTGGTACATTCTGGCTAATATGGGACATTCTGGCTAATATGG
>NW_013952649.1:532675-534819 GCF_001266775.1 Austrofundulus limnaeus | reverse complement strand
ATATGGTACATTCTGTCTAATACGGTACATTCTGGCTAATACGGTACATTCTGGCTAATATGGGACATTCTGGCTAATATGGGACATTCTGGCTAATATGGGACATCCTGGCTAATATGGGACATCCTGGCTAATATAGCACATCCTGGCTAATATAGCACATCCTGGCTAATATAGCACATCCTGGCTAATATGGTACATTTTGGCTAAAACGTGACATCCTGGCTAATATGGGACATCCTGGCTAATATGGGACATCCTGGCTAATATGGTACATTTTGGCTAAAATGTGACATCCTGGCTAATATGGGACATCCTGGTTAATATGGTACATTTTGGCTAAAACGTGACATCCTGGCTAATATGGTACATTTTGGCTAAAACGTGACATCCTGGTTAGTATGGGACATTCCGGATCAAACGGGACAGTTGGCAACCTCAGCTTTGAAGTCAGCAGGTTTTGGTCTAATCTGTTTAGATTTAGCCATCGATACTTAGTGCTAATGTTTAATCAAAATGCTAATGTTTCAGCTAATGTTAAACACTCAAATGGACAGATGACTACTGCCAACTAGTAGCAATAGACTAAAGTACATGAAAATGAACTGTTGGCATGAAAGTTTACATTTTAATCCTCAATAAAAGAATCGACAAACTGCTTTAGAGAATCAATGCAGTATTGTGAAATAAAATATTGCAATATTTCAGTGTATTAATATTTTCTTACACCCTAACATTTTATAATTTCTCTGTTTTTATAAGGATTTAAGAACAGAGCTGAGGTTAATCTGACATTAAGCTGTGGTGCTTCTCTGCAGCATTGAAACAACTGGGGTTCTATATATTTAAATGCTTCCAGTAATACAGTACTAAATATATTTGTCACTTTGTGTTGGTCATTCATAAAATAAAATAAAAAAGCTTTAAACTTTTCATGCTCCAAGTCCTTATTTATGATTAAGAAATATTACATTTAATAAATCCTAACTGTTTAAAAGAGGCAGCTGCAACAGTTTATGGTTACAGATATTATCTTGTGGATGACAGCCTCATATTTTCTGGAGTTTGTTTGAAACATTTGATACAATTAAAGTGGTTCTTATAATCGCTGCCACTTCAGTGTTTCTGAGGCATTTCTCTTAGTTCAAACCCTTCATCAATGGTCTGACCACACTAGTTTTATCTCATCATCTCCTCTGTGATTATCCCCTGCTTCTCTGCGTGGTCCTCTCCCATCCTTGTCCCTGCAGCCTCTCATCTTCTCTTTGCTCCTCGCTTTGAAGAATTAAGATTCCACAAACTGACACCAAACACAGCTTTAGTGTCTTTTTCTATTTTTTGCTCCACTGTCGCACAAACAAGCTGTGCGTCACATCAAAGTGCACATTTGGCAACTGTTACAAAAGCCGTATTTGATATCCTCTGTTTGTATTAGCGCAGAGTTTGATCTCATATAGTATCACAAASTGCCGTGACGTAACTGGCAGAGCAGAACGGTGAATATGGTAATCCTGTCAGCAGGCTGTGGATGATTGTAACATCATCAAACTGAGACCAGGTTTTGTTTTTTTTGGGCGGGGGGGATGATAAAAGTATCATAATGTAAACCAGAGGACCAGATTTCACACCAGCTGTCAGCTCATGTTGCTCATGTCTTCTTCTCTTGGAGCTGGTCAGCTGCTGGTGGGCTTTTCTTTTTGCAGCCGGCTCAAACACTTCAGTGTTTTCATGTTATATTTGACTTTTGGTTGAGAGGAGATGGAAACTTCTGATTTTAGTCATGGTTCTCAACTTCCTCACGAATTACTGAGGTTGTGCAACAACTTTTCTCCAACTGAAACACAAAAATAYACAMAAMAATATTAATTCCTTCAGTCCTTGCTCCTGATGTAACTTAAGATTGATGTGTTTTCAGTTTGAAGACATCAATCTATTAAATAATCAAATAAAATTAGTCTGTATCAAATTGCATAAACATTTAAAATAAATGTATTTGTTTGTTTACTGCATTAATAATTAAGTCTATCAACATAGAGCAGGGGTGCCCAAACATTTTCCCAGAGTGGGCCAAAATGAAAATCTATCCAGGGCTGTGGGCCAAAATGCAGTAATATAATACATGAAATACATATACGTTTTAAAGT
>NW_013952649.1:527323-531402 GCF_001266775.1 Austrofundulus limnaeus | reverse complement strand
TTTAAATACAGTTTTTGTTCACAAATGTAAAAATCAGCAAGCAAATAAAACTTTTAACACACATAGAAGAGGTGATGGCTTCAAAACTGAGAAAGCTTGTTCCTTGTAAATGTTTTTAAAATGTATATTTTAAATAAAACGACAAACAGCCCATATACATCACAGCAATTATTTGTGAAGGAAAGTGTCCCCATCACATTTAAAATTTAACTCATTTGGATCCCCACATTTACCATAAAATATTACTTCACCCAGTGTTTCTATTGCTTAACAGTTAGAATACTGAAACAAACTGTTTACTAAAAGTCGGCTTAACCTGTTAAAGAACACAGAAATGCGGGAAATGGCATCTACAATTTATAAATTTAAAATTGTGGCAGTTAAAACTGATGCATATTTTACATTTTACCATTTTTTACACATCTTTTTAGAGGTWTTACAATAATTAAGAGTGGAGCAAAGAAATAAAGACGTTCAGAACCTGCATCCTTTAAGGTTATTTGAGGTCAGAGCCTGTGAAAATATTCTGAGCAGGAGATTGAATCTCTATCAGCTCCAGCGCTGCTGCCCTCGGGCTGACCGTGTCACGTGTTTTCCTTTTGTTGGCTGCAGAGAATGATGAATTGTAYGGAGGGAAGGAGGAAACGGTGGTCCTTTTGTTGTTTGTGTGGAGCTGCTGCTCACAGATCCAGGTGAGGATGAAGGCAGAGGAAGATGTGTTAATAAGAACAGCGAGATCTCCGGTAAGCAGAAGGGTTTAGTTGGTTTGCTCCTGCAGAGATGCCTTCAGGCCTGGATTTGGTTTTGGATYGAGTCGAGACACAAATAGAATGAACTCGCTGTCACACTGGGCCGACTTTAATGGTGTTTCTTCTGTTGTGAGCCCACAAATAAAAGACAAGAATGTGCTCATATTACATCCAAAGCAGATGTGATTACCATCATCTCTCAACAACAACATTTATGTCACCTCTCTGATCCAGAAACAGAAGAAWTAACACTAAAGTTCACAAAACAAGACTTATTTAAAGGGATCCACGATTAGTTGTAACATTAGACTTTATTTGATGAACATTTATTTTAACTGTAAAATAAAGACTAAAAATACAGTAGGCTGTTCAGTTTAATAAATGTAAAAATATATTTTAACACGGACGGAGCCATTTTATTTCCACACAAAGCATTGTGGGTAAATGATGACGTGGATAGGTCCTCGGTGCGAGGCTGCTAGCGAGCTATATCCACCCTGAAGGTTAATCTTGGACAATATCTGATGATCGACTCTTTTAAATGAAACCAGAGAGCGTTGACAGAGAGGAGAAGGTAGAAATGACTCAGCCTGGAACTGAAAATATGGATGGAGGACCTCATTTTAGCTTGTTTGTTGCGCTAGCACGGAGCTAATACATATAAGGCAATACAGCGTGAGGGCTAGCACGAAGGCTAACAGGCTAAGCTGAGGTTGTTCTTCCATGAAGCAGCTCTGTTGTCCTCCATCCATATTTTCAGTTCCAGGCTGAGTCATTTCTACCTTCTCCTCTCTGTCAACGCTCTCTGGTTTCATTTAAAAGAGTCGATCATCAGATATTGTCCAAGGTTAATGTGAGAAATACAGACATTGTTCAGATGAGATTATTAATTGTGTTACTGTTTTTGTGTATTTGACTGTACAAAGACACCCCACACTTTATTTTGGGTGTATGTTTTAGTTAGATTGTTCATTTCTGAGAGTACTGGTATTTACTGGATGGCACTGAACGCACCATGTGGAAAGGTTCTGTAACGTGCGTCTCTTGAACTTTACTTTTACACTCGGACTCTGACCGCAGCAGAAGCACTGTGAGTGTGTGGAGTCAGTTTATATTCTGTATTGAGCTAAAAGAAAATAAATGTTTGGATAAAAACTACTCCATTCGTCGACTGATGTCTTCAAGCTGCAACATTAACCTTCAGGGTGGATATAGCTCGCTAGCAGCCTCGCACCGAGGACCTATCMACGTCATCATTTACCCAGAATGCTTTGTGTGGAAATAAAATGGCTCCAACCGTGTTAAAAAATATATATAAAAAATGTACAAAACTAAACAGCCTACAGTATTTTTACAGTCTTTATTTTACAGTTAAAATAAATGTTTATCAAATAAAGTCTAATGTTACAACTAATCCTGGATCCCTTTAAACATATTTTGTTAAGCAAATATTGACAKAATCTAATACTGTATTTAGTTGTGCATTGACAAAAATCTAAAACTGAACAAGTAGCAGAATATTTTTCTGTTTTTATACAAACAGTGTTTGGTCATGATGCAGTTRTGGCTGTAAAACAGGCAGTTTGATTGGTTACCTGCACATTTTGGTATTTTGCTTATTAGCCACGCAGAGCTCACCTTCATGGTAAACAGTTCGTTAGAAATAAAGAGCAATGTGTGTTTTTATTCAGGATGTTTGCTGACATATGGAACCTAAATATACGTTTATAAAATAATTACAGCCTCTTATTGTTTTTCTCAGCTTCCTGAACAGAATGAATCAAATCAAAGRTGTTTCTTTTGTTTATTTCAGCTGTTTCTGTTGGCTGTGTGTCAGAGCTAAAGACAGGAAGTTTCTTGTTCAGGACAGAAGCTGGTGTCTTTTTTTATTGGACTGCAGACATGAAAGTGTTACCGAAATGTTTTGACCTCAAATAAAGTCGTGCTCCTGAGTCGAACCAAACGTCCGGAGCTTCCCTGGTTAAAGCGCCGCTCTTAAAGCCAGCTGCAGGATTGATTGTGAAGCTCTTGCTGCTGACTGTAAGGGCCCCTCGTGGTCTTTGACCGGGCTTTATGTGACCTGACAAACACAAGTGTGTCCACCACCATGAGCTCCTCAGGCCCAGGGCTTTTATCTGTCCCCAAAGAGCGGTTCAGGACCAGAGGTGACGGGCCRCTCACAGTCAAAGGCCCGAAGCAAAAATAAACTGCCTGAGGAAATCAGGCCAGCAGTCAGTGACCTCTTTTAAACTTGATCTGATTTGACTCTTTATTGGCTTTGAGACAACAACAAACAGTTTTCAAATCAAAGCTTAGTGGTTAAACTGAGATATTCTTTATTTGTTTTATGGTAATTTTGATCTTATGGCAGCAACACGTTTACAAAAATACAAAAAAGACTTTCTGACAAATTCAGGTTCCAAATGGTTTGTTTTGAACCAGTTCTGTTGACAATTTGATTAGCAACAAAATTCTCCTCTAGCTCTTTTTTTTATTCAAACTACTCACCTTTATGGCTTCCTGTTTCTTTAGCCCCGCCTCTTTTGAGATGCTGCTACCCTAAGATTCAAAATCATCTATCTCACAATTTGATTTGATTCTGATTTATGGAGCCACGAGTCGATTCAAAATTGATTTTCTATTCAAAACTAATATGAGCCCATTCGTCGTGTTCCCAAAGTGCTTCATCTCCATTTTGCAAACGTTGCACACAGTGAAGCTCATGTCAAACTTGGTAAAAACCTAAATGAACCCAAATCTTTTCCTTTAATTAGGATGGGACCATTAAATCTCTTTCCTCCAGTTTTGTAGTTTCCTCTTTGTTTTGGTTCTTTCTGCACATGGATACGTTCCAGAACCAGCTGCGAGGTGACGTAAGGACGTCCCACAAAGTCACCCCTAATTTACACTACGTGCGTTCCGGCTCCACTCCGCTCCGGTCCGACCTCTGCAGCAAACACACACCCATTATAATCAATGAGATTGTTTACACTGGCTGCGCAGGGCGGCGGTGAGCGGACGGCGATCTGGCAAAATTAGATCCGATCCTATTTCTGCCAGATGCCGGACCTGCGCCGGTGTCAGTTTTTAAAGATTACGTCGCACCAACAGGAAAAGAAACGAGCACATCCTTATTTTCAAAATAAGACACTTTTATGCTGGATAATTTGTTGGAATAATGTCAAAATTGCAGCTATATTAATAAATATATGGAAATTTTTCTACACAAATGCTGTCAGAATGTATTGTTCTGGGGGGTGGGTGGGCGGATCTTCCCGTGTGGGTGCCCCTTGGGGCTCTGCGCTCGGGATCCCTCTCGGGCCCTTGGGC
>NW_013952649.1:524174-525919 GCF_001266775.1 Austrofundulus limnaeus | reverse complement strand
GTCCTGTGTTTTGTTGGTGTATATTTAATATACTTCTAATCTCTATTTCAGTCTTTCTATCTTTCTATTTACTTCTCTGTTTTCTCTTCACTTAAAAAATGATGATGAAGAAATAAATAAACTACAGTAAATAAACTAATATTTGGTTTTGTTTTCTACTGAAGTGACAAAAAAAGACTATTGTTCTGTTTGGGAAGCGGATGGAAACATGTAGCACGAAGCAAATGTGTACACACGATACACGTGGATTTTATTTTGAAATCAGAAGTTTCAGAAAGCCGACAGCCAGACTGTTTCAACATATAAATCAAAAGCCTTTMYATCAATGTTTTCAGCTGTTTGGAGTTTGTCTTTCACAGAATTAATTATTTTTTGCTCTGACTTCCACATTTATCACTGAATTTATCGTGCAGTCTCCTTCCTCCACACACTCTGTTGGACCGCAGCACAGCGGAGCGGAGACGCATGTAGTGTAAATCCRGGGTTATGATCTGGAGGCGGACAGACGTAACATTTTATTTATTTTTGAAAATCAATTTTTGGGACTTTTTAAAACATTTCTGAATCGTTGTAAATGAGAATCACAATTCTGATGTGAATCATTTTTTTTGTTTTTTTTGGGTGCACCCCTGATCACCTCATTCTTTCCCAAAAATCATGTTTTTTCTGTTTTTGTTTTCTAGAAAACATGCCAACGTTTTTGGAGGTGGAGTTTTTAGTTTCTAACTTTCATATGTAACAGGCATTCAGCCAGTCTGTTTGGTTCCTAAAACGTTTCCTGAGCTCATCAGAGACAGTTGTGTTCACCTCAGATTAATCCTGAGCATCTTTAGTCTCTGGTCTCTTTCTGCTTTGCTCCAACTCCAGCTGATCCAACCACAACCTCACATCCACCTCTCTAATCAGCTGTGTGACACCAGTGTTATWACATGTGCAAGCTTGAAGGAATAAAGGCCCGCTGTCACACAGGAGCATACGGACCCACAGGCAGTTATGTCATGGGAAGGGCAGTGTTTGCTTTCTGATTGTGTGGGAACGACTTCACAGACGCACAACTGGCTGCTCAGAAAAAGCCTTTCTCCTCTGGAGTCCCCTGAATCATTGATGATGTAGAGATGGCAGTGTTCAACACAAATATGCACACACACACGTGGATTCCTGCATGCATGGGCACTTCTAAAACACGCTTCCACTGAGTCTCACACACACACACGCTGCCCAGCGACGACACACAGCACTTAGCATTGATCTGACACACAACGCTCAGTTTAACTGTGGGGATTGTGCAGCTCAGTGTGTGTCGGCRCGCTGTCGGAGCCAAGACAGGAGACCCTGCAGTGGTCTTCTCATGTCAAAGAGAATGARTGGGATGTGCAGAGAAGGAGCAGATGTACAGAATCACTAAACTGTGAACGTCAACAACACAAGGATGGACGGGGAGGAAGTCCTGTATGTTCAAAGTGTCAGCAATGTTACAAATACATCTGYGTTTGTTGCAAACAGAAACAGGCTCACTGCTTTGTGTTTTTATTGTTGCTGTTCGACCTGACTGAACCACTTCCAGGAAATTAAATGTTTTAATGATCATTCTGCTCGACCCGACAAGCTGAGTTGTTTCAACATTAATGTGTTGTTTGACCCAGTGTTCTGATTTAAAGTCAACTCTTTCTGTTTCACTTGACTTTTTTCATTTCTTTCTTTCTTTCTTTCTTTCTTTCTTTCTTTCTTTCTTTCTTTCTTTCTTT
>NW_013952649.1:517679-523071 GCF_001266775.1 Austrofundulus limnaeus | reverse complement strand
GGTCCTTGTGTATGATCTTAGCCTGTTCCTGGAACAACAGACTGTTGAACTGTCCTGAGTGTACCTCACCTCACCTCTCCACAGATAGATGCAGATAGATGGTGGAAACATAAATGTTCAGATTGACACAGATAGTTTGAAATAGTGCTGGGCGGTATACCGTTTTGTACTGAAAACCGGTTTTTATTTTTGTTATGATATGACTTTTCTGAATACCGGTATAGCCTGAACACATGCAGAATGTTTCATCGTGACCACCAGGGAACTGTTTCCCTGGGGACACAAGTCGTTGCAGCACCGCTAAGCGCATTAGCATGCTAACGTTATTGTTGGAACAACTGGCGGCGGGTGGTGTGTTTCATCCGCTTATATGGTCTGACGTAAAAAAAAAAAACATCCCATTTTCACCATTGCTGAATGTAGTAAACAACTCTTCAGTGTCGTGCACGGTTAGATTTAACGCGCTACGTTATAACGAAGACATTACTGCATGGAGACTCTAGCATGCTTCTGTTGGGAAAAGCCTGGGGGGAAGTAGTGTAGTGTAGATGAGTTGACTGGTGTGCAAGGGGAGTCGTCCTTTTAACTTTTACTAACACAACGATAGACCAGGTAATGATATTTTCTCAACCCTTCACAATCGGACCTAAATGCATGATTTCTGTCTACAACCAGGCAAAGATGAAAAGACAAGAGGAGGGTAACAGTGATACAGAGGTACAGGAAAAGAAAAAATTCAATAAGCAAAGTTTGTATATTTTATTATCAGCTGAGCTGTGAGAAAAAAATATACCATCAAATACCGTGAAACCGGTGTAATTGTTGAAAATACCATGATATAAAATTTGGGTCATATCGCCCAGCTCTAGTTTGAAAGATATGTCACTCTTGATGGAAAAAATGAGTCACTGAGAGGAATTTATCAGTGCTGAGTTAKAATCATTTTCAAATTCTCCATCTCAAAAGCACTAAAATAATTCATAGTGGGTGAAATTTAGCAATTTATTACTTAGCAACAAGCTAGTATTAATTACAAGAGTTCTGCTTTAAAAACTAGATGTTAASTGGTCCGGAGTGATGTCATCAGTATGTTTCTAAAGTCATACTTGTAAAAAAAACTTGGATTTAATGGTAAGTTTAGAAATTTTTACACTATTTTAGCTGCAGGATTTGCTAGGTGGTGTTAAGGACTCCTTTTTATTCATATCTCACTCTCAATTACAGCGAAAATCAATATTTTTACTTTTCTTGCAGTGCAGCCTGACCTCATTTTGAGYTATTTTCCAAAACATGGACGGATATCACAAGTTTTCACTGGTTAAGTAATGCAGCCTATAAGTGGAGCTCATCTGGGCTGTAAGTATTTTTGTTGAAACTGAACTTGAAGTTTTGTCTGCGTGACGATTTAATGGTGGCTCATTAACTGAGTGAACRAACTCTTTAATTCGGCAGGATGAGATGCCCTTCAGCTGCTTTTACTAAACAAATAGTTTTACTGAAATCACGCCGAGCACAAATGGATSATGGAGGTTGTTTCCCTCGACGTCGTTCGCCAAACGTGTTTTATATTTCYATTTTTTAGAATAATATCTGTTAATGTACAACGCAGCGTGCAGAGGTCTGTGTTCTGCACATTAAAGATGTCTGTCTGTGTTTTCTGCATCAGCTGGAGAGGTGCAGTAAAGATGCGAGGAGGTTTAATGAGCTGCGGCGGTAAACTGAGACAAGCTGCTGTGACAGGGTGATAATAGTAATGAGTCACTTTTGCCCCCTGTCATATTACTGAAGTCTATCAAAGAATGGATTCAGCTGTTGTTTACTAAAGAGGAGAAGTCTGGCTGTTTAGCACATAGATTATTATATAAATAGAGCTTTACAAAATACCTTCCTGAAAATCTTTCACCTTTGTTTTTCGAGCTGCACACAATAAAAGAACTGTCTCTAATATTTTTACTGCACTGCCTTGTGAAGTAAAGCAGTTTTTAAAACCAGAATATTCCTGGTGAAACCATGAAGCTGTTCTCTTGGTGCAGGGTTATTTTCAACATAGTTTTGAGGATTTACTCTTGGCTGCCACCACAACATATTTCACCTCAGTATGACTRCAAATGACCGAGCTATGGTAAATATTTTATTTTAGCTATGGCGGCCATCTTGGATATTTCATTTGGCTTCAGTAGGTGATGGATATCCTTCTTGGCTACCACCACACCAAACTATGTTTTCAAATGGCTGAGTTATTGGAGTTTCAAATTAGCTTTGGTGGCCATCTTGAACTTTTATTTAGCATTCAGAATTTGKAAAAGCTTGTTCGTGGATATTACTATTCCAGTTTGCAGCTCTGTAAGTCTTAAACTGGTCRAATTAGAGCCTTTTTAAAATTAGCATTAGCAATTAGCTTAAACTTGTGATTAGCATTCAGAAAGTGTTAAGTTAGCTCTCAGCTATCAATCCACCAAATTTCAGCTTTGCRTGTCTTAAAACTGCTGAGTTATCTGGGTGCCATGTTGAATTACACAAACCCATTTTTTTTAAACCCAAGGCTACTCCGCCCAGCAACAGCCTCAGCCAATCAGAAGGTCAGATTGTGATGTCATCACAGGGAGGGGCAGAATAAAATCTCTGAAAAGTTTAGTTCACTCGACCAGCTGCTGCGTGAAACCTAAAATATCTATTCAAACAATTATTTAACAGTGAGTGACAGAAGAGATTGATTCTTACTCGTGTAAATCTTCAAATTTGTACAACACTTTATCTCAAAGATATTATGAGGTAAAAATAGTTGTTTCCTTTTGGACCACATTGTGATGAAAATTTTACATTGAGAAAGATGGACGATRAGTAGTACTTCCCTGACTTCTGACACACTTGAAGAGAAAACAGTTTTTTCCTACAGCAAAACCATGAATATCGTCTGAAACCAGACAAAAATGTCTACATTTTGATACATAATGTGTCTGTGTATCATGAAAATTGTGACTGTAGGAAARAGTTCAATAAAAATTCATTTAAAAGCCGGACAGCTCTCACTCCWGARTGTGGCAGTTAAAGTCAGAGGAACTGGGCTCAGTGTACTCCCATTAGTTTTTTTGACGGTGTGTTTTGGTGATTTACCACTAAAAGTAGTACCACACTTCCCACGGTTGAGCCAGTCGTTTTGATATAACATTTGTAGAGGTGTGTGTTGCTGTTCAGGCCACATTAATGTATGAATATAAAAAKATATAACATTAGGGGTCCTTCTTTTGAGGTGGATAATATCAGGTGCCTCCATTCATTTGATATAACAAAACTTTTAGGTCATGTAGTTATTATTACTCTAAATATCCTGCATCTCATGAGAGAGGTTTGTTGAGCTTTAGGAAGTTTATTTTCTGTATTATAATGACAAAGTTTAGTTTTTATGTATTTTTTATGTTTTTACTGAGTATATTTTGTGTACAGAAGATGTGACTGTGTTTGTGGACTGTGTGCAGGGTACCAAACGTCTTTTAGACCAAATGCTAATTCATTCATGCCTCAGCACTTCTCTTGTTTACTTCTTTACTTATACGTGAAACTAATATACTGTCATCAGCATAAAAACACTTTCCCTGCTGCATGTCATTAGCCCACATTCTGTTTTCTTAAAAAGACAGAAAACTCACACAGTATTAGATTTTCTACACTGTCCCTCCCTCCATCCTGCTGCTGCAGAGCATCACTGTCTGCTTTAACTTCATGCATGTTTTCTGCCATCATCTCTTTCAGCCTCATTATTACCTGCAGCGCAGAGTGGAGGAGYTGATGATGTTTGTGCAGATGAAGTCAAGTCCACAGATAATACGATCAGACAACCAGAACCAGCGCTTCCTCACCAACAATGCAGAGATCAGCTGTGAAGTCTGATGAGTGCAGTCCGACCTGACAACCATTGCAGTCATTTAAGCCCACGATTCCAGCTATTGTAGGAAACGTTCAGGTTTTAAACACACACTGTTTGATTAAAAAAGAGGAAAACAAAGTTTCCACCTGGCTTTCCAACAAAACAAATGAACAAAAGCTAGCTTACAGCGTGCCGGGTGCTGGCAGGCTCTGCAGCAGTTAGATCAGCTCTGAACCACACATCAAACTTTAAACTAATGGAAACTAACAGAAACAACAAGAAACACGTCCACTGAACAGTTTAATGCAACATTCAGGGTTATCTTATCATACGCTATAAAAAGCAATACAGTTTTCTCCTCCTAAATATGTTTTTTTATTTGAGTAGAAATAAGATGATAATGAGAACTGCAGCATCATTACCTTCTAACAGCCAACATATATCCCACGATGCAGCTCGTGTTTCTCAACTCCAACAAATTACATCCCGGTGATGATTTCTCTGGAGTCTTTAATGTTTCACCAAGATTACCTTTTTTTACCGTCCTTTTAGGATGTGCATTCAAGGCCGTGTTGCTGTGGAGGACCGTAATACCTTTTCCTACGGCAGCCRTCTCACTGATGACTGTGACCTGAAAGAATCCGTCATAGGCAGCGGTGGCAGTGTGTTCGTGACTCCAGGCCCCTCTCGCACCAGCGTGGTTCGATCGTGGAGAATTTTCAGCAGGACTGGCCCTGCTGGCCTCGTGCCGAAAGGCTGCAAACAGAATCCTGACACCAAGCAGAGATGCACCTGTAGCTGCAGTGGCTTATAGAGGCCACAGGGTGGGCTGRGCTTTGTGAGGGGGCAGAAAACGGCATGAAAACCTTGTTCTGTGGAAACCAAAAGAATGGAATGAGGTTCGCCCACATTCCTTTAATTCAAGAAAAAAAGCAAGAAAATTAGTTGTAACGTAGTTGTTGCCACAGTCGTGACTTAAAAAGTGAATTAAATAGAAAAAAAGTCGTAACGTTTCTTAGCTGGACTCATTGCTGGGTTGCTGATGATGCAGTGACGTCACAAAATGCAGACGGGGGGCAGGAAGTAAATGCAGCCCAGTTTCCTTCTGATTCAACCTCAAAACGTCTAAACTCTGTGCTGTGTACGGTTGTTGCAACCACTGCAATCAGGAGAAACATAAAAGTTTGTTTTTGAGTTCGAAAAGTAGCGTGTCAGATAAAAGGAGGACAAAAGTGGATCAAAAATCTACGTCTGAAAACAGGAGTTGTAGAAATGAATAAAAAAAGAGTTTGCAGCGACCACTTTCTAACAGCATCGTATCATTTAATCCTGTTTTCAGGTATTTTATTAGACAGTTAGAAAGACGAGCATTCATATACCAGGTGAGATTTATCATTTGTATGTCCCAGCTTGGTTGGCCCCAGAAAAAGTTTGAGTGCTAATGTTTTTTTTTTTCAATTCATTAAAAGCAAAACAAATAATTTTATACACAATAAGAAGAAAAATATATATATACACATATATATA
>NW_013952649.1:513997-516640 GCF_001266775.1 Austrofundulus limnaeus | reverse complement strand
AGAAATTAAGTGTTAACGAGCAGTTGGACAGGTGTACCTAATAAAGTGGCCGGTGAGTACATATATATATATCTCAAAACCACAAAGAGAGCATTGATTAAATCGATGTTGGAACATCAGAGGACCACTCTTCAGAGGTCAGTGGGAGCTCTGCAGCTGCAGCTTCAGATCAGGTGGACTTCCTGCTGGAGATCTTAGCTCCAAGTCAGCCCCCCTGAAACCTCCACCTAACCTTTACTAAACATCATTCAAATCCAGATGTTGCTCCCTGTCAGAGTTAGAATCAGTGTTTTCACTTTTCCAAAGTGTCCTGGAAGCACAAACACACACTTCAGGACGTGTTGCTGGTGATACCAGCCTAAGATCAAAGCGTTCGGCAGGCTTTTTAAACTCAAGTAGCCCGATTTTATTCTGAGTCAGGCAGCTAGAAAGGCTTCTGGTAATCTATACTGTATGAGGAGATCGTCTCTGAAATGAGCTCAGAAAAAAATAATCTAAAAACAGACAAACAGTAAGAAGGGAAATAGAGAAATGGGACAGATCCAGAAGACAAATGAAGAAAGTGGACAAAAAGCTACAAAAGAGAAGAGGAGCTGTGCTGAATCTATTTTTATTCATCATTTGCATTTCTCTCTCTCTCAGCCTCTTTGCTGTCTGCTATAATCACACTCCATCTCTCCTGCCTCCCCCTCTCTGTGTTTATTAGTCATCTATCAGATTCAGACATGTTGCTGGAACAGAACTCATGGCTGTAATTCATTCGGCTGTTTTTCCACAGCGTTCACTCCTCCTCGACGTTGACGTCTATTTGTCAGACACCTCTGCGTCTTTAAAATGAATCCATTTGCCTCTCAGTCGCTGCGTTTCAGCGTCTCCTTTCATTGTGCAGAGATGCAGTTTGGCAACAAATGCTCAAAGATGAAATGAGCGCTGGTGTCATGATGACTCAGTGGGTTCAGATACATTTCTGCAACATCAAATCTGACTGGTGACTTCCTCTCCGTCTCATGCCCCTCCTCCTCCTCCTCCTCCTCCTCCTCTTCCCATCTCACTGCTGCAGGAAGAAGGTTTCAGACACGGAGGAAAAATGTGCAGTTTGGTTTTTGTTGTTGGTTTCACAGCAGCAGCTCTGTCCTACCAAAAAAAGACAGAAAACAGAAGGAATGCTGACTCAGCAATCGCACATTTAGACAGAGTTGTAAAGTAACTAAGTACAAATACTTTGCCACTGGACTTAAGTAGAAATTTAGGTTTTCTGTCCTTTGCATGAGTAATTTGTTCATCAGCGACTTTTGACTTCTCCTCATTCTCTACATACTAAAGGTGAAAATTTCAACCATTATATATAATTGTTATTGTTATTGCTATAATTTTAGGGTAAGATATTTGTACTTTTGCTCAAGTGTCACTTTGAGGTATTTTATTCAACACTGCATTTAGATTAGGGCTGCACAATATATTGACATTTTATCATCATCGTGAGAATAGCCTGTGCAAAATGCATATCGCAACAACTGCATAAACTGCAATAAATGGTTGACTCAAAAATTTGCATTTATGCGTTTTGTCATTCAGATGGAAGCTTAAAATATTCCACCAATCAAATAAAGCCTTCATGTATTTGGTCAATTAAAAAAAATCAGGCTGKAATGGAAATGATTGTTTTTTTATGTTTGTTTTGGGGCTTTGAACAGAGCAGAAATACGTAAACACTACACACACATGCATATTTTTCATTTAACACAAGTCATATTGTCATCCCAATATTAAGCACTGTTAACGCATATCGCAGGTTTTYCTAATATCGTGCAGCCCTAATTTAGATATCTGTTTTCTGTTTTTGATTTGTACAGATGACACGTCCATACAACTGAAAATAAAAGGTTCCRTTTCCAAAGCTCTATTCTGTGATTTTAGAAAACTCTGATCTAAAACCAAAAACCTAAAATTTAATCGACACAAGTTTTTAGTCTCAGAGTTAGTTTTAATACAGATGATTGTGCAAGCGTTTATTCACAGTTTGATTCACTACTTTCTGTCCACTTTGATACATTTAGTTAAATGTACCAGTTTCACATTAAAGAAGATAAAACKCCCCCTGGTTTCTGCCCCACAAGTGAGAAAACATTTATCTTTCTAACACTCACAGCTCTTTAACTGCAAAACAGTAAGCAAGACTGATTTTATTGTAAAACTGAGCTAATTGGATGTGTCTTCTACCAAACTTTAACCATTTTATCAAAAACATCTGCAGACCCCCTTTTTTACACATCATTTATATCAGGGCTTCTTAAACTTTTTGACCTCGGGGCTCAATTTGTTGAACATAAAGTGTCATGAGGCCCAGTCAGACATTACCATACGGATCAAAATGATTATTATTCTAATCTTGGTTTAATTTTTATTGTATTTACATCATAACTTAACTATCATAACTAGCATAACTAAATTAAATACACTTACAGTTTAAAAGTTAAACTCCTGTTAAATAATCAGTAGACATGATTATAACAAACTTTTTTATATTGTAACCTGACCATAACAATTATTTGAACAAATACAAAAATCAGTCAGCAGACCACTCAGGCTTATCAACACATAAACAATAACAAAAATAGACAATTCAAAAAAATAATAAAATTG
>NW_013952649.1:510370-513082 GCF_001266775.1 Austrofundulus limnaeus | reverse complement strand
AAGAAGTCTCTTGGAAGAGAGACGAAACGTTTCATTAGAGAAGAACCCGTCCAGAGGACCTATACAATTTTTTTTTCCTTATCTGTTGAAATATTTCATGCACAAATGCAACAATAATGCCATGTTCACTGCTGTTTGTGAAGAAAACAGTGCAGCAGATTGCTCCAAGTCCAAAATAAACAAAAAATACCCCCCCTCCCCCAGCTCTCAGAGATGCTAAATATTTGATGTAATACAAACGTTGTTGGTATTTGAGAATCAAAGGGAAGTTGTTTCCATGAATCTGGACAGTTTACCTCCAGTTTCCCTGTAAACGCAGCAGGAAAARCTGATTTAACTGTTGGCAGCACAGCTTCAGGTGCATGTCTTCCTTTGGAGGGTTTTTGTGAATTACACTTTAAAGTTTGCTTGTATCAAAGACGCACAATCTCTTGGTGAATTTGGAACTTTTTATATCTAAACTGTTCAGTTTTTTTTGTATTTCTTAGTGTTTCTGTTCTGATCTGTGCTGATTCCTAAAGACTTAGAGCTGAAGTTTAAAGAACTGAACAAACCTGTGGGAGTTAAAAGGTGCTTTAATATTACATCACTGTAAAATTAATAATTTACACAACATATAACTCAAGGTTGTTCTCGTTTCAGGYATCACAAAGGAATGACTCCCACTGCCAGATGACAAACAAGTAAGTGATTTATTTCTCTGTRGTTATAAAAACTGGATGAAGTTTGTTGCTTTGGTTTTGGCTTTATTGGACATAAAGTTACACTCACTGGACTTTACCGGCCAAATGACCAAATTCTGAGCTAAAAGTTAACTTTCTTTGAACAATGAGCAGAGCATCTGATTAAAGTAAAGATTAGAAAGAAGTGGGTCAGAACCTCATGATCCATCAGCATCTGTTGTAAAAACTGCTGTTAATAATTCAGTTTTATGTGTTTTAAAAGAGCACAGATAAGGAGAATCCTCTGAAGAATAAACAAAGCTGTTTAAATAAAGATGCTGATAAAAGTAAATCCTCACGAGATGCTTCAGGATTGATCGGACTGAGTGGGAAGTGAAGTTTATATGATCTTATTTAACAGACTATAAACCGTAAAGACGTGTGTGATTTATCTCTAACAGGCTTTTATTATTGAGTCAAACCTGTTCTTTTCTAATAAATACTAATTCAATGAGTGAAAGCAGAAATTGTGCTTTCAGGAAGTCCTTTAAACAATGCAGCCTGGCCAGCTTGTGACTGAAGATCACACCAGTTATTGAACACATAATGTTGGACCTGTCGCCTGTATGATTACCTTTAATCTGTCTGTTGGTACTGTGTTCTGTCAGCCCATCAGTTTATTGATCAGCGTTCAGCTCGTGTTTACAGAAAACTTGTCTGACGCAGTGTTTCCAGTCATTGCTAAAGGTTGGTTTGATGAATTCAGATGGGATGAGTCACGGTTTGATTCAGATGTTTTTACCTCTGCTGCTGCAGCTACATTTAGCTTTTTATCATCTATCATTGTAAAGGCAGGTGATCTGTGTGATCTTACAAACCAGGACACATTTTAACAAACGTAATCATCACATGACCGACGCAGATAATCAACCAAGTGGTTTTTACTCTGTTAATTTAATGGATATTAAACATTTGGTGTGGTAGTAGCTGAGACTCATCCCTAACATTTATTCTGAGGGATAGGTTGTGAAACGTATGTTTTTGGCATTTCTTTTAAAATGTTTGCTTAATTCTCTTTTTTTTAAGTTTTAGCACATTTTTGTTCAATGAACTGTTTGCTTTACAAACTTTATATGATTAAGTCATTTAAGGTTTTTTAGACCAATGATCCTGATCATTTGTTTATGTAGCGCATGTTTGTTTTCTATCCTCACCGTCAGAAAAACAAAGCAGGAACACATCTTAAGAGGGCAAATTTTATTTAGACATATAACCTGTAGTTAGGGGAAAGGATTAGGACCTCTGGGGAAAAATAATTATTTTTTGATCTCAGGACTCTGAGAAAAAAGTCAGAATTCAGATTTTTACTCAGATTCAGGAAAAAGTCAGAATTCTGACTTTATTTTGCAGAATTATGAGCAAAAAATTCAGAATTTTGAGGAAAAAGACAAAATTCTATGGAAAAAAAATCTGAATTCTGAGAATAACGTCAGAGTTTTGCGAATAAAGTCGGAATTCTGAGAATAAAGTAAGAATTTTGAGAATAAAGTCAGAATTATTATTTTCTCTGGCCCTAATCCTCACTCATTTGCAGTCTATCATTTAAAAAATAAAATAAAATAAACTCAGAGGTTAGTTCATGTGTTTTATTTGCAGACAAACGTGCAGTCAGCATCGTCTGTCCACTTCTGACTCACTTTACCTGCTAATCCTTCTGCTTCACACCTTAAAAAAGAATAAATTAAGATGTAAACCGTAATTAAACTAAATCCCAACACAKGAGCAGAAGCATTTGGAGGAGCTGTTTGTTACACAGAGATCTTTATTAAAGATGCAGCAGTGAGGAGACAATTAATTCWCTTTAAACTGGACCAGAGGGAGGGTGGGAGAAACAGGCAACAGATGGATTTTATGACGCTTCGTTGGCCCAAAATGTGCCTTCCATATTTATCTGTGGAGCCATGAACATATTTATCTGTGGAGCCATGAACATATTTATCTGTGGAGCCATGAACATATTTATCTGTGGAGCCATGAACATGTTTATCTG
>NW_013952649.1:505238-509819 GCF_001266775.1 Austrofundulus limnaeus | reverse complement strand
GGAGCCATGAACATGTTTGTCTGTGGAGACATGAACATGTTTGTCTGTGGAGACATGAACATGTTTATCTGTGGAGCCATGAACATGTTTGTCTGTGGAGCCATGAACATGTTTGTCTGTGGAGACATGAACATGTTTATCTGTGGAGCCATGAACATATGTGTCCGGACAGGGTTTTATGAAAGGAACAGTTCAAACGGGCTTTACTGAGACAAAGGAAAACACACTTCTCTTTACTCCGATCAATATGTTCTCAGTTCATTTGCAGAAGTTGATTAGAAATGTTCAGTTCCCACTTCCTGTTTGAGTCGTGCAACAGACATGTGTTTCATATAACGTTTCGTTAAGTGTTTTTCTCTGTTCAGCTCTAAGTGTATAAATTAGTTGTTTATTCTGAGTGGAACTGATCAGTTTCCCATGAGACGGTTCTTTTCTGTGGGCAGTGCATCAGTCGAGCAGATCTCCAGAGGAGCTTTTTTAAAAAATTTTTCATTTCTCAAACTTAAAAGCGAACTTCTCATCTCGGCTACACTCCTTCCAGCAGACACTTGATAACGCTCCAGTCAGACGTGCTGAGAAACGCTCGTTCTGAATGGATTCCAGTGGAGTTAAGTTTGTCCCTCAGGTTTGTTGTGTGGCCTTTGAAGTTTGCTCAAATTGAATCAATCCCTGCTGAAGCCGCTGTGCAGCTGCKTGCTGCTCATCTCTGGGGAGGAAAAGGACTTTTTAAAGAAAATCTGAACTCAAGTTTTCAYATTGTAAAATCTAAATTTGTAGAATAATGCAGTTAAACCAACAGTTGTACCTCAGATTGTAGAAAAACAACAGCTTCATTCATATGTTTTCATTAAAACACATCAAATCTGATGTATTCAATGGTTATCTAATAAAATTATTTTTTATTTGATCTCTTTTATAATCTATAACATCTCAGAACTGCTCAGATTCTGATGATGTAATGATTGGAATGTAAAACCACATTTTATTGGAATTAAATCAAATCTCTGCCATGGGCTTTTATTTTGAAACCATGAAAAACAACATATGTAAATAATTATAAACACATAGGTTAAATAATATTGAAAAATTACATATTTATACGAAATTATTTCAACTAAAACCACAGCTTTCACATTCTAATTGGTTTTATTTATTTATATTTTTATTTTAGTTTTTTTTTATCTAAAGCAGGGGGAACATGTGTGAGTAAAGCAGCTCCAGACATCTACAGTTAGATTTAAATCTTAATAAAAATAYTTTGATGCATTGAACCCGCTCACAGACTCAGATATGTTTGCTCCAGTTTATTTCCTGCTACCTAACATGATCTTTACTCACTGTTCGTTTATCCGAATAAAAGCCCAAACCCCAACCAGCTCCAGTTCTGGACTCTAATCCCAGATATTTTGCCAAAGTTTTTTTTTTGCCTCACACATTCAGACGGCGTTAAACTGAAAGATCTGTCCCTCCAATCACATCCACTTCCTGCAGTTTCTCAGATTTATTTCTTTTTGCTGGAATTCGACCTGAACTGTCACAACTTCTTATATTTCTCACTTCACATCAGTGCAGGAGGAATATGCAAGCTGCAGGTCACGACGAAGTCTCCAGAGCCTCACAGGGCTGACTTTATCTGCACCTTTCTTAGGTTATTTTCTATTTTATTTCTGTTCCGTCCAAGAAAAAACAACGTTAAAAATTCAAAATGCCGACAACAAAGAGACTCCTTCCTTCTCAGATTGTAGGAGAACATTAAAACGGTACTTAATCCCTTTAAACATACAGTATTCATGCACTCACAAATATTTCTCCAAGTCATGCATAAGAAAGCTTTATTATGTTCTGCGGCTTGTTTTATTTATGAGGCCTGAAGCGCTGCCTCAGCTGGCCAACAGTTAAAGTGACTCCATTATCCTCAGTCATTGTTTAATGTTTGTTTAGCTCTTGTTCATCAGTTGGAAAGGCAACGCAACAAGACAGAAACATGCAGCAGGAACATGAAGTCAAAGAAAAAAAAACAGAAGCAGTGGTTCGGTGTCAGATGTGCAGCTGGAGTCGCCTCCTCGTGAGAGGGAGGGGTCGCCTCCCCGTGAGAGGGAGGGGTCGCCTCCTCGTGAGAGGGAGGGGTCGCCTCCTCGAGAGAGGAAGGGGTTCTCCAGGGTCTCCCGTCGGTCAGCGTCCACGGTGGAAGGTAGAGGGAGCAGGAAACCCACAGCTGAGCTCGTCCTTCATCACCACAGGCCGGAGCAACTTCCTCGTTACTCCGTGTGTCTGWCCATCTAACTGTGAACAAAACTCTCCAAACATCCTGCAGAAAATCATAAAATGGTTCAGAAGACCAGCTCTGAACATGAACTTACTCAACATCCCAACTTTTTAAGTTTTTCCTTCAAATCTGTATCATTTCTGGCTCCAACAAAACAAAATAACAGCTGATATTTTTCATTCACTCTAGAATTTAATTGATCAGTAAAAYTCTCACAGGATGGGGGAAATTGGTCTTGGTGGAGGTTTGCACTCTCCGAGTGCTTCTAGTTTTAAATGTTTGTTTTATCCCTCCAGATAGGGCTGCATGACATTAGAAAATGTTGCAATAAAACATCTCCTTTTCCCCTTTTCTCTCTTTCTAATCTGTACTTATGTGACCTTTAGCAGTTTTTGCCAAACTTATTTATGTTATTTTGCTGCTATGAACCTCTGTCCTACTGGTTTAAATAATGCATTACAAATACAACTTTAAAAMTCTTCAAATTCATTAYTCATCAGTTATTTCTCTCCAATCAGTTTTTTTGTGATATGAATATTGGCACACTGATGAGGATATTTTTCGATATATTGTGCAKCCCTATATTTAGGTTGATTTAAAACCACTTTTTTGTTCAGGAAATGAAAGTCAAAGCAGCAAACGGCCTTCAGTAACTGCTGTATTTGAGGGCCGACCCTGCTGCTTTAAAGGAAAAGTGCAGAAACTCAATAATTGAACCCCAAATTTAATCAAATTAAAAGTGGTTCCACTTTGTGTTTCCCAGCAGAATGAGTGTTTCTGTACCTGGAGCAGTGATTATAGTCATTTTATCATCAGTATCTGTCATCAGAGGTGAACCTGTTCCCTCTGACTCATTCCCCTTGGCTTTGTGCACAAAGCAAACACAAGCTGCCCTCTGCCTGTGCTGCAGTCACACAGTCTGTTTACTTCTTCAGTCTGACACACATTCCTGCACACGGCTGGTGTCAGGCCTGTGCAGCAGCAGCAGCAGCAGCAGCTCTCAGCAGCGTGACGGCAGGTACGAGGAGAATCCCTCCCTCAGCCTTTAATTGCATTCCTGTGGGCTGCACTCGCCTCCCCTGGCGAGTCAACAATCCTCTTTGTGCCTTTGATCTTAACAGGTTTTATTAACTACCATGGCAACTGCAGGGACCGGCGCTAGCGCGGCGCTGTGGGGCCATCTATTATTGGACACAAATAAAGGGGGTTGGCCCAGCACCCACCGTCCCTGCAGGGAGGGTTCGGATTTAAGGGGATTTGGAATCACAAAGGGTGCTGCAGTGTTTCTAAATATTATCTGTGAGCTGACTGTAACGAGCTCAAAAAGTTATTTTTTCTCTCTCTCTGCAGAAAACAATCATTTTAAGTTTGCAGAAATTGACTCGGCAGCATTTTACAGCAAATAAAAAAGTAACGACTCCTGCTGTTCAGGGAATCTAAAGTTCTCTAAGCAAAGACACTGTGATCATCAGTTTAAGTGCTATTGATATTTTGCATGTGTGCAGAAAATCTAAAAGCTGTATTAACAGCCTGCTTTTAATGAGGCAGGCCAGTAGATTCTCTTTTATTGATCCAGCTGAACTGTTGTTTAACTTCTGCAACTAATCTCAGTTTGGGAATAAACAGATTCTGTCTTATGAAATAAAAAGATGATCGTGTCGTTAGTTTCTGTTAGGACTGAAGGCATCCATGCCCTGAAAAGCAGTGTGTTTTACAGTTAATTACCAGCTACAAATACTTTAAACTGCAGTAACAAGGAGGACAATTATTGAGATCATTGGTTAACTTTTAATGCACGGCTTTTATTTCTCAATGCAAACTCAGATCCTTAAAATCAGATTTTTTTATTTATCTGTAAGTTGTTTATGACAGTGGTCCTATTTTACTTAAAAACAGCAATAATCAAATAAAATCCTTGAAAATGATCCAAAATAAAGCTGTATGATGCAGGTAAATTTGAGATGCATGTTGGCATTAAGGTAGTTACTTTCATATAAAAACCTCAACATTTTTTAAGGCAGATCTAAAGTAATACTGTACATTTGGTGGATTGTTTTTTTTATCTGTTTCAGCCATGAATTTATAAAATTTTAACAGGAGGATCCGAGCACCGTCAGGTTTTGAACATTTGCCTTAAAACTCTGGTTTACAGGAGTCTGTGTGTCTGTGGAGACATTTCCTCTCAAACCTACATTCCTACAAAAAGAAAAAAATTGTATAGGTCCTCTGGACAAAACGTTTCGTCTCTCCTCCAAGAGACTTCTTCAGTCTGAGAGTTTCAGGCTAAGTTCAGGCTTTTAAGCCCTGCCTCCATG